>NC_092860.1:128491519-128523455 GCF_032062135.1 Pyxicephalus adspersus | reverse complement strand
CAATCATATTGTTACAGCATGTACAGAATTGTGCACAATATGATTGTTCAAGTATAATCGTGCATAATCGTTGATCGGTCACAATCATTCATTTTCTAACAATAATTATTGGAAGTGTGTACCTAGCTTTAGGCTAAAATTGATTTGACAGGTGCACTTTGATATTCATGTGAAGCACAGGGGTATGTAATAGTGTTATGTATCTCTTTACAATGTATCTCTTTATGTATCCTTTTATAATGTATCTTTTTACATCTGTTTGGAGGCTGTAGAAGCTCTACACAGTGCTGAAACAAACCCGACTTTAATGGGATTCGAATTCGAATTCGACCACCCGAATTTTTTTGCTATATTCGTCCGAATAGCTGTCGAATCGAATAGTGAGCTATTCGACCAACACTAGTGTTGACAAAGAATTTTCTAGTAAATGAGACAGCTCTAGAGGGAGAGGAGGAGAACAGTGTACCATGCATGTCTAAAATTTTTAGATTAGTTATTTAGGGCAGCGGTCGCCAACCTTTCGGACCTCATGGACAATTAAATTCATGATTTTAAATCCTGCGGACCAATAATATTATTTAAAAAAAAAAGATAAATACATTTGTAAAATATTGATCTTCCTAATGGTGCCTGATGAGGGCTGTGGAGGCTGAGATTTATTGGATTTAATTTTCATTCCAATCTAAGACCAAACAAGAAATGATAGTTATCAAAATCAAACTATTTGATGCCATTATATATAACAGGTAAATGAAATACACACGATCATATTTACATATTTAGCATCTGAGAAATAAACAAATAAAACAATCGGATGAGAATCGGTATTTGCGCAGCGCGTGACTGTTGTAATGGTAGGAACAATACGGAAGCGTACGGCTCGGTAACGGTTGCCTCATACAACGTAAGACTACACTGACATCACTCTGCCTCTCCCTTGTTTTTCCGTCTCCAGTACAGTTCAAGAATTTAGTGCAATATAAAGGCAAACATTGTCATTCAAAATGTAAGAATTTATCAGAATGTTATTTTTGTTTTATTATTAATAAAATTGAAAATACTGTCCAAATCATTTTTCTGTGGATCACCAAAATTTTCCCATGGACCACTGGTTAGTGACCACTGATTTAGGGCACCATAAAGTTCAAAACTGGTTAAAGGAACGCTTCACTAAATTATAAATCTCTCATTTTGGGATTGCACTTGCTTATCATTAAGACGAAGTGACGCTTGTCAGAGAATAGGCCCTGTTTCCACAGATTTAGTGGGAGTTTGGCTCTTTGTGACCACACAGGTGGCACTACCACATAACATGTACCTCGCCTTGCCCATACTTGCAGTTTTCTCAACAGTTCTCATCTTTTCCCTCTAGCGGTGGTTTTTCATATTAAAGAAAAGCTGTAAATGGGTAATTAAGAGAGGGCTCTCTATGTATCTTTAGCTACACATTCCTAGGTTTGAGACAGAAAACACAACAAGAAGACTAGTATAACAGTCCCAGATGGACAATGGGGGCCACAGCTGGATTTAACACAAGGCAGAAGAGTAATAGAGCAATGGCAAACAGTCTTAGCAATAGGTGAGCAAGAACACCCCATAGTCAGGAGACAAGGCTGGTCAATATAGGTTTGCAGAATCAGGAGTTGAAGACCTTGCAACCTTACAACTTAGGATCCAAGCCTAACATAGACCTTCTAGTTCTGTCCTGTGATTGCCAGAGTTTGTGCCATTTGAGCAGTGTGTCTACGAAAACTGTGTGTCTGCATTTGTGCATGCATGAACTGCACCACGCTTACTTTTACTTCCACAGAGCCCTCAATCCCACCATAATTGCATAATTTGTTTCCATTTAGTCCAGTGCCATCCTAGATAGGCCCTTGTTTCTGGAGCGGAGGAAGCACCGAGCCGCCAGCCAGGTCTGAACAGTACCATGTTGATGGTGTGTCTTATCTAATGAAGGGACTGACCTTAGGGAACTTAATATTGTAGTGGTATTTTAGAGAGACTCCAGAAGGTACATCAGGTGGGCAGAATTAAAGCAGACAACTTATTTTGCTGTACCCAGTGCTAGTTCACCACTTTTTTTAGTTAATTATCAGTCTCCTATTGTAATATACTAACAGTAAAAGTGTTCCACAAGATCTGGAAGTCTGGCTAGGTTAGTCACTTTTGAGGAGGTATAAGGTTTAATCAGGTATGTCCAAAATGAAATATTACTTTTTGTGTAGATTTTCTCTTTTGTTTAAATATTTCTTGAACCTAACTTTTGTACTTCAAAAATTGTCACGATTGTTAATGTTGTTTTAAGATATTAACTTGCTCTACAATAGAATAGTAGAGTTCAAAAGATCGAAACTTTTCTTTTATATACATTAAATGTGAAGATTTATAAAAGTACCATAGTAATGCAAGAGATAGCTAGTGATGTCTAATTAGAAGTATGACCTTCATGCACTATATATAGAAGAACTGGAACAATACCAAGAAAATGAGCATGGCCTCTGTGAAAACATGGAATGGAAATTCTTGAGATAAAGTACACTTGACCTTAAGAGCTTGAACATGCTAATAAATCAATGCTGTTCTCCTATTGTATACATCTCAGGCTATATATCTAGAACGTAATACACTTTAGTCAAAGCCATTTACCTTCCTCTAGAGAAATCTCTTACTTTAATGTCAGTATGTCTCATGTATTAATTATAGACAACAAACAATACACATCTAAAGCTACTTCATGCAACACAAAAAGTATTTTATTATATAGAAAAATATTAATAATAATGAAAAAAAGGTCATTGATTAATTGAGTGAAATTTTCCTAGTCACAAACCAAGGTCTTATTAGCTAGTGTTCAAATTATAGGTTTATATTGTTTCTTTTGAAATCTAACAAGAATTCCATACAGTAGAGGGTTAAATACTTATTAGTCCTTGAAGATTGTGGTTCGAAGAAACTTTGCGCTGTTATTATAATTTTTAAATCAGCAGCATAAAGTACTAGGCAGCAAGGAACTATGTGCCAGTTCCTACCTTGCCAGCCATGCTCACTGCCCAATCCACCACACACAGCCCAACTCTCCCAACACCACCAAAATACAAAAAAAAAGAAACAACACAATGAGGATTTGCTGTGCATAAAGGGACGAAGGTTTTTACAGCCACTGTAGGTGGTAGAAAGGCAGTTTGGTATTTATGTCCTCAATGGAGTCTACCCCAGTGCATACTCCATGTTTTAGTAGCATTTGAAGAGATAGGAATATTATTATTATTAATATTAATATTATTATTATTATTATTATTATTATTATTAATAATAATAATAATAATAATAATAAACAAGATTTATATAGCACCAACATATTACACAGAGCTGTACAATAAATAGAGTTTGCAAATGACAGACTAATACAGAGAGTGATACAGGAGGAGAGGACCCTGTAGTGGTGGAAAGAAGTGATGGTTTCAAAAGACACAAGAAGGTGGGTAGGCAAGTTTGAAAAAATTGGTTTTGAGTACTCTCATTAGCACAAAGTAGGAGCCATTATGTTGGGGTACCTCCATTACATAAGTGCTGGCACCTAGGTCAGGATTGAGGTTCAGAGATATATGAAGAATGCTGGCTACAAAAACAAAGTATAAGGAAAACAAATTAGCTATCTTGAGATACCCAAAGGAGATTAAGAAAAAAAATGAATGCACTTAGGATGGGCAATTGAGTTGCCTTCACAGATGTTTATTTTTGATAGGGTCATTAGTTAGGATTATTATTAATAACTAATTATTAATTAGTTTATTCAAAATTAAGCCTTTGTTGGGTATTTTTACGCTACAATAATATAGTTTTTGCTATATTAGACATTTGTTCACTTTTTTATGTGGTAAATTACATTGTATTGTTTTATTCAGGTTTTAAAGTCTTGTACTTTGATACACTTTTTTGTATCATTGTTAATATTTATTTGATACTGCACATTAATTGGTATTGTGTCCTACACAAAACATGCACTGTGGTGTTAGAACATCTATGGTCAAATTTCTCCTTTTTATATGGATAACTAACTTTGTATGTAACTAACCATCTAAAATTTTGTAATCCTTTGCCTCAATGATGATTGATTTCAACTTTGTACATTCTTTTATAATCTGGGATTTATTCTTTTGGGTGTGCCTTGAGTATTTTTGGTATGCTATTTGGTTAGAGTTGTGTTTTTTTGTGGGATATACAAATGTGTACTTGCTAATCATAGATCTAGGACATGTATGCAAATTAAAAAAAAACTAATATGAATAGAAGATGGTGAATGATGCTAGTAAGAACTTTTAAACTTTAAAAGCATTTATAGATAAACCCTGAGGTGTATATGGACAGGAGATCCAGAATCACATAAGGTCCCTTACTAAAATAAAAGCAAAAATCTTTGTATTTTGCAGCATTTTTGTTACCTAGTACCATGTTTTAATAACATGTTTTGGTAACATTTTGTGCTGTTAATATATCACTCATGTACCTAAATAAATAGGAGAAATAAGAGAAAAGTGAATAAACTACTTAAACTGTCTATTCTTGTACTTTATAGAACATACTGTCATATGTCTATTTGGTATTTCCTGTACTAATTCTTGTACGAAATGTACCAGGAGCTAATCATTGTATTATAGCTGTTTTTATGAAAATACAATGAATACTATTGAAACAGAAAGAAAGACTAAGTTCCTTCTTAGGGAGTTGTAACTGATATAAGTGCCCCAATTATTTTTTCTTCTGCTTCTGTCCTGATGACAATTACAAACAATGTTCTTGCTAGAGATAATGGTAACCAGGACAAACTTTTCTTCCATGTGCTAACCAAAACTACATTATATATTTTATCTTTAGATATACTGTAAAATAAACACTACACATGTGAACATGTTATTTTATAGGATATTTTTACATTTAAAAAAATAGGTTCAGTTTTATCTAAATAAACAAAGAACTTTGCCCTATGTTATTATCATTAAATCTTTTGGGGATTTTGTACATACATATTTACTTTACATGATATTGATGTAAATCTGAGATCAGTTACAATGCTAAGAGATGTGATATACTCCTTACTTGGTATCATGTAATTATGTCTACCCAGTCAACCTCTCTTGGATGCTTTTACACTAGTGATTTCCTTTGTAGTTTATTATCACGTTTGAAAAGAACAGTATTTTACACATTGCAGTGTGCTGTGTTAAAGTGGACCAAAACCTTAAAAAAACAAAAAGTCACCAGGAGGTTACACATACAAGAGTATATACATAGAGACATACAATGACATACACTCCTGGTGGGTTTTTATTTTAGTTCTATATTGTACGGTGCATGCACCATCCAGTGAAGAGCTCCGTGCCCCACACAGAGCCAGCCATTGGAGACAATGTAACTCTTGCTCATTCGCAGATGTAACATCATCAGTGGCACTCCAATGGCAAAAGAAGATCACCATCTTCTTGGAAGTCTACTGTGCAATAGGAGACTAAGATGGAAAATACCTGGACCTGTCATTGCTACAGAATGGCTGCACAGAGGGAAGTCTGCACCATAATTGGCAAGTATTCTGTGCATGCGGCTTGCCATTGAATATAAAAGGTTCCCAAATAATTATACTGTACAATTGTGACGAAGACCATAGCATAGCAATATAAGACATTGAATTTGAGCATTCACTGGCCTTTACAGTAGAGAAATGTATAAGCATTGATTAAGTAAATTTTTAATCACTGAAACCAAATCATTGTTTAGTGCTGCCCTCAACATTTCAACCATTTTGCATAGTTTCTATTCTATTATTCCACTTTCCCTTCACTTTAAAAACTTAAAGCCCATTAGGCAAACCCTGCACCCTTTGCAACATCCACCCATCTTTTTACTTTGTCAAATTGTTGTAAATTACATTTTTGGTTATTTTTACCGTGGCACTGATTTGGACATTTACATACAGGGTTAGTGTGATGCTGGGAGGAGAATCAATCTTTTTCTAACTGGTATTGTAATTTTTTTGTACTGCTCTTATATAGTAGCATTCACTTCCAGTTCACCCCTTTGTCTATCCTTTGTCTCTCTCTTTGTTTGAATGCTGAAGTGACAGTTCATTTCCCATAATTTCCCAATGCACAATGTTGCCCATACAAAATATACACTACAGGAAAGAATGATTGACAGAGATAATAATGAACTGTTACAATTACCACTTGCTAGTCAGCAAACAAGTGGTGAAAGTACTGTTAGGTTGTCATAGCCTGTAATCTCATTCAGCAAATACAAATCTATCTCTTTTCCACTTGCACAGCATATTGTCCTCTCTGATCTTTACAGGGTGCCAACATCTTCTTACTGATTTCAGATGGAGACATTTTTATGGCTTCTGTAAATGTCACACATGAACTAAAATGAATATGCATGTACAGTTAGTTCCATAAAGTGACATTGGCTTCAAGGTAAAAAGTAGATTTTTTTTTATATATGGTAAAAGCATTTTGTATGCTTGAACTCTTCTATTTACAGTTGAAGCTGATCAGTCACCACATCAATAAAGTTGATGCCCTCTAATTATGTGCCTCTGTGAATTCCATACTTTGATGTAAATCATCAATGGAACATCTGTATTTAGAGTGTGTCGGAAACCTTTGAAGAGTGCAGCCATAATCACATTTAAGTCTATCAATCATAGAAGGGTCACATTTACTGACTATGTTACAGATATTACTGAGTGGATGGAGCATGTTCTTCTAAATCAGTGGTCCGCAACTCTGGCAGGTGGGCCCCCGAGCGAGGTCAGGAGAAAAACCCCACCGGGAGGATGCATGGGCCTGAGCTGCAGACCAGGTCCCCCTTACGGATCACAGGCTCAGGGCAGTGAGCAGGTTGTCTCTCTGGACTCAGATCTGGGATTGGAGAGTGGGCAAGTTCTAGCATCACTATGGGGGAAGTTTCTTCCCCTTTAAATGACACCCAGCTCCCCCTCGCATGTGTGATCTGGAGCCAGTAAATTTAGTGGTCAATGGGTCCAAAAAGGTTAGCAACCACTGTTCTAAATCTTTCCCCAGACCAGTGTCAGTAGTACAACACTAAAACCAGAGAGCTAAGAATAACAATTCAGAGCTCAACTTAAACCCAATATTTGATACCTAACATTTCACAACTTTCTCTGCAACCATATTGTGACCCTGTGTTAGTGTGACAACACACCCTAAAACCCCAAATTTACTCTTTCTTCCCAACTTCATACTTACCCTGATTGCAATGAAAAAATCACAATGACTCTCCCTATAAGCCCGGTTTTGCAATTCTATGTACATTCATTCTTTTCTATTTAAACCTGTCTTCTTGTCTACACACTCACCTCTCCTGTTATGTGATCCTCATTTTGAAGCCTACCATTCTTTCACCAAAAGATACTGAAACCAAACTTTCAATGCCAAGATCGTCTGTGTTAACCTTTTGACAACTGGCACAAGCTGTAGTGTTCAAAGTAAGTAAAGATAAATAGGGAAAAAATAGAAACATAAAAGGATGACAGAAGAAAAAAACAAGTAATTCAATGAGTCTGTACCTTTTTCATTTTTTCTTTTTTAACCTTTCTGCCCAAGTATAGATCTATTTTTGTCCCAAGCATGTTCATCTACAGGTTCTTAAAAGATGAGAAATAAGAGCAAACTGAATAAATAAATGCATAAAAATAATAACAATAAAACTCTTACAAAACAGAATTATGTTTCAGATTTTGTTATTTTTAAAATACAGATATATCAAATTGCCAACAAAGTGAATTTTTAATGCTTGCACAGCCATCTCTAAAAAAAAAGACGCAGTGGATTGGATCTTGGGAGCTGATCAGGTGAAAAGGCAGTTTTTAATCGTTCAGTTATTTCCAATTGTGAGTTAAAATGACTGCAGTCAGGTGCAGACTTTGTAATACTGACAGAAAATGTCACATCTATTTAGCTTTCTGCTCACTTCTCAAAGACAATTGCAAGTGAAATGACCCTATTCTGTACTGGGAATTCCTTAAATTCTGCTTGTCAGTGACAAAAGCTTGGTCTGTTTGAAGCAACAAAGTATAAAGATAAATACAGAATAAAAGCAAAAAATACTGCAAAGCAACTTGATTCTGATGCTGTATTTGTTTGGTTTCTAGTGTGACTATATATATACACAGTACATATACATATATCGTTTTCAAGCATTTATTCAAGCCTGATATATGCACAATGTTCAGATCAGCGTATATACATTCTTAACTTTCTTTGGCACACTGGCAATTCTAAGTCAGTAAGGAGAAAGATGTGCCTAGCAAAGGATTTGGTTTACTAAATAGGTAATGGCTGTTTATAAAAAATGTTCTTGCTTTGAGGCAATTTTCACTTAGATTAATGAAATTGAATTAGCAAATATAAGTCACTGTGCAAACAACCTAATCAGGATCAAAGAAGTTGACTTTATTGGATGAAAGTCAGCAAAGTTTCACTCCATTCACTCATTGAAAATTGCCTTGAAAGATGATATTTTGCTTTTCCTGCTATTCCTAAGTAAAACAACCCCATTTTGCTTTAGCTGTGTGATCTTCTTTATGGCACTTATTTATATCTCAGCCTTTATTACCAGTATTGCCATATTAAAAAACCACAAAAGCTAATACACATTGTTATTCTGAGCATGCTATTGAAACAAGCCAGGAATGGTACAATACATTAGAGTTCTTTTTTACTTTTACATTTTGGGTATGTGCATAACATTGCCTTATGTGCTTTAAAAGCCAAGGCTTATTTTCATTCTTAGTGTTCATTTGCGCATTAACTTTGGGTTGATTGCACATTATTGTTCTGCATTAATTACTTTCACTGGGGACCTAGGATTGATTGCCAAATCAGGAGATACCGAAATGTCTTTGGATATTGACTAATGGAATAGTCCAGAGTTAATTCATTCATATACATTTAAATCTGGGGTGATTAACTGATTAGGTTAAAGGTTGCACAATTACACACATAATCACACCAAAGTTTGAAGGTTGTAAGAAGCATAAACTGTGATAAAGAAGAACATAACAGCACAGTCCTGTTTAAAAATACATGTATAATGGGATGTATACATGTATAAGAGACTTTTCAGATAGACCCATTATGAGTTAATATTGGAAACATCAACGGTGACCAACATCACTAGTCAACTATACCTTGCAAAATATTGGGCCAGGGGGGCTCACAATATAATGATCATCTATTATATATGTACATGAAGGTCTACAAGCTTTTTTATTAATGATGTACAAAGCCACTTGGATTACCTTAATCAGCAATTATCTAGTAGTACTTAGTCTTATTCAACTAGACTTATACTTGTAACGTTAATTACATTTCATAGCTAGTCATTTCTCTAGTTCTAATATATAGCGAGGTAAATGCCCCAGTTTTTTTATATCCACACACATAGAACATACACACTTTAAGCTCAAATGAGGGCCAGGAAAATACCCCAGTATTTATATCTACACAGGAAAAAACCTTCTTTATCTAATCATCATGCAAAGGGACATGGAATATGTTTATTGTCCGGGAACAGGGTGGGAGCTTTGAAAGTTCTGCTATCCTTGCTATCAGAAAGTCTGCATAGATAGTAGTAGTAAAATTTACATGACTAAAGGTATGAATTGTTGTTTAATTGCGAAGAGAGGTCAAAACACCATTATAATGAAAAGATAGATGATGTGAAGACCTTCACACTTGTTCAGTGAGGGTTGTGCCAAATTCAAAAATTACATTAGTCATGCCTTTAGTGCACCAATTGTCCCTTTTTTCCAAAATTTGCACCTTACTCTTTTTCTAAGACTTGACCCGTTTAATGACTTGTTCTGGATGATAAACTGAATGATGCCATGTCACATTCCTTTGTGATTTGATCTGACCTCTCTCAATATAAATACTGGGACTTACTGGAGCCGAATAAATGGCTTGGACAAGCTATAAAAAACACAAAAATCTGTTAAAATAGGGGTGCATAATAAATACATGTAATACCTGAAACCTGTAATATAACTGTACAGTAGAGTATATAATATATATATATTGAAATTCTATATATTTAATATATAATGACTACTTTTTATTGGATTCAATACAGTTATTTTGTATTGAATCCAATACAAAATAATTAGAATTTTCCGCTGCGCCTCCCGCACGCACAGACGCATGCACTGACTTCACGGAGAACTCCCCGGGAACGTCTGTGCACTCACTGGCTGAAGATCGAAGGCACAGGACGCGGCCCGAGGATGGGCACGAAGGAGCAGGATGCCAGAGGAAGCCAATGGGACCAGGTAAGTGGTTTTTATTCTTGTTTTTATCTACCTTGTGTGGCTCGGGGTTACCACTTTTAGCATATTTTTTTTACCCCGACTCACACTCAGGAATACCGCCTAGGGGGTTAAAAACCATTACAAGAACATATCCAGTTGAAAATTACTAGCTATTACTAGATTTAGCATGACCTGGAAGAATGAAAACTTTCACCAGTTCATTGACTTTTCTTTAAATCTAAAATTTCAATCTGCTTTATAAAACAAAGTTTTTTCAGTGGGTCATCAGCATACATGAGACTATCTAGTATACATCAGAATAGTTTTTTCAGTGGGTCATCAGACTACACTACTAAATGGGTTGGGTACACCCTTCATTCATAAAACACCAGTTCATGCATAAAACAGCAAATGTTTTCAGTTAGTCTGAACTTGAGCTTATGTAAAATTACTAAATTTCAATTTAGGATATATGTTGTCATATTGACATTGAAAAAAAAAGGAATCCCACCGACTTACCTGTTCATGGTAGGAGAGTGACTATATGTATAGTCTGCAAAGTGAACTGCTAAAGAGTTAAAATTCCACCTACTAATTCAATAGGCAGAATTGACAATCTGTGGTGAACATATGTTCATTGCTGATTGGCTAAATTTGCTCCAAATTAAGGTTCAAGCATTTTTGTACACAAACAGGTTTTCTAGTAAAAATATTAATATAGCACAGAAAAAAGAAACCAGTAGAAATTCTGGGAAGCAAACACATTTTTTAAAATCACTTGCTTTCCTCATAAAAAGTCTTTATAAACATCTTTGATACCTGCAGATAAAGATATATTTCATTTATTTATGTTTAATGTGTTTGGGGATGCAGGGCTCTATGAAGACTTTAATAATGGAGAAAATCTCTGTCATCATCCTAGAGTTAAATACATGTGCTGTGAAGGAAAAGTATTGTTAGTTGACATAGTTTGATATGGATGACAAGAACCATAAAAGATGTCAACAACCATCATCAGACCATATTCGAGTACATTCAGTTTTTACAGGATTATTTACAAACAGGGTCACAGGGTACAATTTTAGTGACCTGATGTCAGTACAACCTTTATGGCTCATTTTAAAGAAATCCATCTCCTAAAGCCCATTTAATAAATCTGGAGGGATGAACTCCAACACTGCATTACTTTTCTAGTTCCACAATGTAGCAAGTAAAGCCGGGAGAATGTTTTATGATACCAACTTCTATAGTGTTTGAAAACTTAACCCTTATTTGTTCCATTTTGGTTTGTTACATATTGTAGGGATTACCATCAAAAGCCCTTGCTACAAATAGGTATATTCAGACTTTACATCCTATTTCAGGGCACTTTTATTAGCGAAAAAAAAATCAGAAAAACAAAGCAAATATCCAGGTTTTCCCTCGCTGGGGATCAAAGTCATCCACGGTATGACATCACTCTCAAATTTGGAAGACCTTCCCCCGGCTCACAGGCTGCACATTACCTTTTTATCAATGGCCAGGTGCTCCCTCCAGAGCCATTATCGATTCCTGGCCTGGAAAATGGGAGGAATTCCTGGACCAACACATTCATTTCAGGACACTCCAGGCCTGGATCCCAAATAAAGAGCTGCAATTCTGCAGCAACATGAATAAGCATGGCCCTATCCAGGCCCCTAAATTCCTTTATCAGGGAAAGCTTATATACATGATGCCAAATATCCCATGAGTTTGGCATCAGGTGCTTTTTTCAACCACAATATACAAATAAACAATATTAACCTCCCTAGCATTCTAATTCTGTCAGTTCTTTGATGCAAAAAGTGATCCTAATTTTTTTGCATAGAAATTTTTGTTTATATTGTGGGCCTGTAATTCTTAGGATTAACTCCTGGGTATGATAATTATATTTATCATTATAAAAAATAATGAAATAATAGACAACAACAATGTAACTTAAAATAAAATATAAAATTAAAAATGTACTTTTATTTTTATTTTATGTTGTATAGTGCTTTTTTACTGTAAAAACCATTTAAAGCAGATTACATTGTAATCTGCTTTTAAATTTCCCGCCTGGCCACGGACCGGTGCCCCATCATCACAGCGGGACCATCAGATCGCCGCTGGAGTGCAGGGCAAAGGTAAGGGGGGCTTCTAAAGTTACCCTGAGTGTGACTCGGGATTACTAATTTTTGCATGTAAAATCCACCCCGAGTCACACTCAGGATTACCGCTAGGGGGGTTAAACTGTTCTGTTATAGCCATTCCATTGTTGATCATGTACCTGGTTTTGCACACATCAACTGGGAATTGTCAGGCTTTAACCAGATGGCACTGTCTGTAACCTGTCTAGGAAAAGGGTTGTTATTCAAAAAAGTTAACATATAACTTTTCTGTAGAATCTTGGCACAGCAACATTTTAGAGAAGAAGTGGATACTAATTGTGTTTGCTGGTCAATAGACCTACACACTTTCTACACAACTTAGATATGAACAAATATATCATAATCACAATACTTTCTATTCATCTGAGTGTACCATGTGCAGCACAACCATCCTTCTGGCTAAATAATAGTTTACCTCCAGAGCATATCATTTGGTATATTCACCCCTGCATATAATCCTCAAACTTTGACATGTACTTTGTAACAAAGGCCCTCTGTTTGTCTGTTGAGATGATTGGGTTACATACGGTGTCTGACCTAATTATCTCACAGACAGAGGAGAGACATTGGGCCTGATTTATTAAAGCTCTCCATGGCTGGAGAGAATACACTTTCATCAGTAAAGATGCGTGATCCAGCAAACCTGGAATAGATCTGGTCCAGTATTCAAAACATTTGCTAGCTAATAGCAAATAACTTTGATGAAATCCATTCCAGGTTTGCTGGATCACCCAGCCTAACTGATAAAGTGTATCCTCTCTAGCCTTGGAGAGCTTTAATAAATCAGGCCCATTGTGTGTTCGGTACGGGAGACTTTATAAACAATGTGGTTTTACTGTCTGGAGATGAGTGGGTTACATCTGGTGTCTCACCTAATTATCTCCCAGACAGAGGGGAGACATTGGGTGGGAGTGTCCGGGATTGTGTGGCTATTTCCATTGGTCGGTGTGTCTATCGCCTAGTTCTCCATCAGGTCCAGAGGAGAGGTCCCCTTGCATGGGGACTTGTATATAATACCAAGTGTGGCATCAATAAAGTGTTCTTCTTCTTTCTTTTTCACCCTCAGCAGCCGTGTCTCATGTTGTAGGGAACCGCTATATTACTACTAGCTCCTGTAAGAGCTGCCCAACTTCGGGGAATCACAATTCAGCTTGGGGAGTCGCTGGAGTAACTCTACAGGCCACCAGGACTAGGGGAGAAGGACGTCGCCAACGGTTGATACCGTTACATACTTTATACCTGGAAAATTTTTACTCTGTAATTTGTGATCAGCCATCAACATGTACTGTGTATGTATTTGAAATTTTAGGAAACACTCTGCTTTGTCAGCAAATTGATAAAGATCACACAGCAGATTTTTGTTTTCTTTATACTACCTATAAAGAGAATAGAATTAGGATTTTTAAACCAACCTGGACTATTTTCGTACATATTGCAAACTGTATCCAGCCAACCCCCCACTGTAAATGTATATTAACCTTTTCCCCATTTGCTATACAATATCAGTATGTTCTTGTTTTAGTCCTGCCAACAAGTGCATTAATGTGACTAATAGTAGAAAATTAATAACCATCAATTACCATTCTTGCCAGAGCTTAATTAGCTTAATTATTTCTGAAGGAGACAGACATTTATACTCAATTAGTTCATCAGGTGTTTTGGATGTGTTTATTATTTATTTTTTTACTACATTAGTTTGCATATTCTTCGTCTTTTATTCGCTGAAATAAAACAGGCTTATGGTATATAAAATGGATCTAGCATCACATTTTTTGAATTGTAAGAATGCATGCTAAGTACAAGTAATGCTGCAAGATTATAATCACAAAACCTCCACTTACAGTGCTTTTATTCGAGTTTCCTTTGAAAAGAGTGACACCATTTTTGTTCGGCATTATCAAGGGTTGGTATCTGCTTCCTTGCCACAGAGATGATACAGTCACGTAAATTCTGGTACCTGAACATTGCTTAATTATTTCAGGAATGTCTTACCAAGATCAGCCCCTACTGCAGCCTCTCACCTTGGCATGTTTGACATTTGGAAAGAGTCTAACACTTTTATGTTTAATAAATCAGCTAGGTACTTTTACAGTGCTATGTAAGATTGAGGCACTACAACAGATTCCTGCATTTTCTATGTTGTTATGATGTGAGCACTAGTGTGAGTGTTCGAATTCGGGTTGTCCTTATATTTGTCCCGAATATGGCTGTTGGAATTCGGATAGACTCGAACCCACGATTTGACGACGCAAATTTGTGTGTAAAAAAAAGTGTTAAAAAAAAATATTGTTAAAGTAATTTCTTGAATGTGTGTAATTTGTGTAACTAAATTTTTGTTTTTTTACCGGTTATCCCACAATGACAGCCCACAGAGATGAGATTAGGTTATTTCTTGTACATTTGCTGAGTGTCTTCTCGTGTCTCCACTGAGGACAGGGAAAATCTTGTATATCTGCCGAGGACAGGTGTCTTCAAGCTCGCTGATGAACACAGCTGGCTCCTCGTGTGTCTGCTCGGGGCAGCCACCATTTTGTAGGCATAGGTACCTTCTTGTGTCCTCAGTAAAGGTATGACATGTTTTAAATACCTGTTAAGGATAGCAACTGCCTTATACAGTTCTTTGCATTCTTCTACACCAATGTTTGTCCGGTTATATTGCATTACAACCTGGGACTAATTGGACTTTGGGAGTTACCCTATTTGATTTAAACAACATGTCTATCTTTTGGAAGATGCAAAATGTGTGTGATTTGTGTAACTAAATTTTAATTTTTTTACAGGTTATCCCAGGAATGACAGAATCCTCCTGTCAGTGTGGGATCCCTGGGCACTAGAGCTTAAATGGGGACAAGTCTCCCTATTCAACACTTCTAGTGCTCTGTGATAGGCTGAGGAAAAGTAAACCCTGATAACAGCTCAAGCGTCATCAGGATTTGCCTTTCCCCAGCCAATCACAGAGCACTAGAGGTGAATGAATGGGGAGACTTGTCCCCATTTAGCCTCTAGTGCCCTGGGGATTTTCTCAATGAATGAGGCCGCGGTCGAGAACAGTGTGTGATCCGCGGCACTAGAGGTTAATCAACCTCGAGTTTCAGGTATATTTCAATGAATGTGACCACGGTAACATTCACTGAGAACAGTGTGTGATCCGTGGCACTAGAGATTAATTAACCTCTAGTACCGGGGATCTTTCAATGAATGCGGCCGCGGTCGCATTCATTGTGAACAGTGTGCGATCCGCGGCATTAAAGGTTACCTACCTTCTAGTGCCTGGGATCTTTAATGAATGCGGCCGCTGATGAACACAGCTGCTGTTTTAAATACCTGCTGAAGATAGCAACTGCCTTATACAGTTCTTTGCGTTCTTCTTCACCAATGTTTGTCCTGTTATATTGTATTACAACCTGGGACTAATTGGACTTTGGGAGTTACCTTATTTGATTTAAACAACGTCTATCTTTTGGAAGATGCAAAATGTGTGTGATTTGTGTAACTAAATTTAAATTTTTTTACAGGTTATCCCATAATGACAGCCCATAGCCGTGGGAAGCCTCCTGTCAGTGTGGGATCCCTGGGCACTAGAGCTTAAATGGGGACAAGTCTCCCTATTCATTCACCTCTAGTGCTCTGTGATTGGTTGAGGAAAAGTAAACCCTGATGACAGCTCAAGCGTCATCATGATTTTCCTTTCCCCAGCCAATCACAGAGCATTAGAGGTGAATGAATGGGGAGACTTGTCCCCATTTAGCCTCTAGTGCCTTGGGGATCTTCTCAATGAATTAGGCCGCGGTTGAGAACAGTGTGTGATCCGCGGCACTAGAGGATAATCAACCTCGAGTTTCAGGTATATTTCAATGAATGCGACCGCGGTAACATTCTCTGAGAACAGTGTGCGATCCGCGGCCCTAGCAGTTAATTAACCTCTAGTGCCGGGGATCTTTTAATGAATGCGGCCACTCATGAACACAGCTGCTGTTTTAATTACCTGCTGAGGATAGCACCTGACTTATACAGTTCTTTGCATTCTTCTTCACCAATGTTTGTCCTGTTATATTGCATTACAATCTGGTACTAATTGGACTAAATGGACTTCCGGAGTTACCTTATTTGATTTAAACAACATGTCTATCTTTTTGAAGATGCAAAATGTTTTTATTGTGACACAAACAATACATAAGAAATAAACAAAAAACCCAAATGAGTATATTTATTCACCCCTCAAAGCCAATATTTTGTAGAGCCATGTTTTGCTGCAATTACAGTTGCAAGTCTCTTAGGGTATTTCTCCATTAGCTTATCTAGTGTGAAGGTTCCACTTACTTGGGTCTATGCAGCTCCTTTCTTTCTGATATCTTTTCCTTCCTGGGTACCATAAGATTTCTTTGAAATTTCCAAACTCTAGATATTCATACTAAACACATCCTTGTAGAGGCTGAATGATCTGCTGGTATAAATGATTGTTATGCTCCACTAGACTTTTTTCTTCCTCATTACTCACTTTCCTAGTATAAATTTTTATTTTAATATCACCTTCATATTTCTCACTGCAATACACATTCTTTCCTCAGAACCCAGGGTTAAACTAATTAATCTAGCTCATTGACAGTAATCCTTAACTTTCTACAGAGTATATATACAGTATTCCCAATATAGAAATGAAGTCTGAAATTAAAGTTAAGTGTAAATGGCTGCAGACAGTCTTAAAATTACTTTACAAATTGCCAAATTTCTCCATTTTTCACATCTTTTCACATCCCATTCAAACAAGCTATAGCTTCTAACTGTTGTGAATGATAGAAATGATAAAGGTAATGTTTTATAGTTGTGTCAGCCACTTAGAAAGGAACATTTAGCATTAAGTTAATATATTGACTACTGTCACTTTGCCTCTGGCCCACACTAATATAATGAAGGCTGTTGAGGACTTACTGAATACACATTAGACATTTCTTTAGCATCTGTTCTGAGCTATATAAATCATTAGTGTGTCTAGTCGGATAAGTCAGTACAGTGATTGCTGCTAGAAGTTTCTTTCTTTACAGTGTCTTAATTGACTCAGCAATTTCTGTCATCCTGTCTTCCTGTGTTGGACTCCCTGAGAGTGTCAAGCTGCAGTCAGGATCAAGCGCTTCTGACATGTCTAATGGTAGCAGAGGACCTTAGATGTCTTTATCCAAAGGATTTCCCATCAATCTTTTCTCTTTGTTATTCAGAATAGCAATACACTGTAGATCTGTTTGTGTCTTAAATTTGGAATGGCGTTACTTTACAGAAAATGTTCACTTCTATAGAGAGTATCAGTAAAAGGAATCGTCAAAATATTATGTTTTTTTAAGAAACACATTTTTAGGAAATATTGATCCATTTTTATCATAAACCTATCTATGACCACTTTTCACTAACAAACATTTCTTCAAAACCAATATTATCAGGTTTGGATTGGTTTATGTGGGTTAGATCCCAAACTATCACTAAGACGCCCCATTGGCAAGGTTTTCTCACAAGGCAACAACACCATGACTATTTTATGTAGGAATCTTTGTTGTTTATCCTAGTATTTGTTTTTGTCTTTCCAGGTTCCTAACACAATCTCACTACAACTCCAATTGTGGATGTTACCATATTTAGCTTGATGTGATTTTCAGAGCTAAGCATTTATGTGTTTTTATGCGTTTTTTATGCGATTTAAGTGTGGAGATTGTGGAGCTTGTTGGGATATGCGAACAGCACCAGAGAGTCTTGATGTTAAAATTTTCCAAAAACTGTAAGGTGAGACATAATTTTGATTTGCTGTTTTCCTATCTGTATAGGTACATTGTTTTTCAGCTGATCCATGCATATGCCAGCCCCAGTTCTAGAGACTCTTTGTATAACTATAGCTATTGCAATATTCCACTAATGTTTCTTCTCTATCTATGACCCTGTACCAAGGTACTAATATGTCCGACTATTGCATTGCATCTCTCTCTCTCTCTCTCTCTCTCTCTCTCTTTTGCCACCAACCTTTTGAGTTATTTAAAAAGCCCCTGCACATTACATTGTTACTAAATTTTTTGGAAATGTTAGGGGGCATGTGGAAACATCATAAAATGTAACTTTTCTGTAAATCAAAGTATAGGTATTTGAAAGCTGTTAACCAAGTTTGGACATTAAATGTAAAAAACATTATTATGGTATTGTCACTAATATTGCTGGTTAGGGGGAGAGACGGACCTGTGAAAACCATGCTAAAAACAGCATGTTGTTTTTTCTGTGAATCAAAATATTTTAAATATGGTCAGTAAATTGAAGTATAGACAGGAAAATGTGTTTGTAAAGCAACTAATGTGATTAATTTGCATGAAAATGTAACTTTTTGTCCAAAAGCAAATTGCAGTGTTATTCATTTACAAATTAGATTCAGAAAATCTGTTGTATTAAAAAATTTTGGGGACACTCGTTGGCGTGGGCTTAGAGGAAACATTGTAACAAGCTGAAAAGCAAATCATTTAAATAAAATTTTTGAAATGACTAGGTGTAGGTATTAGTTATTTACTTATTTTGTATTAAAAAAATATTGTTGAAATATGTGTTCCCCCCAAACATTAATGCCACACCCTTTTTAGACATGTAATATTTGGCTTTATTTTATACATTGACAATGAAGATTAGGGCTTTATTTACATTCCATCATGTTAATCAATGACTGCCATTGAAATACATGAACCTAGAAGATTCCCAAGAAGCAATTTCTGACTGCCTGTTTGTTAAATAAAGCCCTATATGTTTTTACTGTTAATTTTCTTTTTTGTTATTTTTTTTTAACATTTTGGTGTCTACTTTCCTCTGTGAAGTTCCATATTCCCACTGCCTACCTGTAGATCAAGTTTACCAAGATCTCAAGAATGGGAATTCAATGAGACAATATAAATGCATGTCATGAATCATGTATCGGAAGAGAACATACCAATACTGTAAGGAACTTACCCGTCCTGCGAGCCCGCGGTGTCCCTGGGGATCCCAGCCACAGAGGGAGACGCCGCTGTAGCAGGCAGCATGGCCGAGGCTGCTGCTCTACTCGCAGCTTGTCTCTCTCTGCAGGCGGAGGGATCGGTCCTGGCCAAACTAATGTTCAGCCAGGCAGCAGCCCTTGCATCCCTTCAGATGTGGTTACTGAAAATCCTGCTCTCAGCACTCCTTTGCATGTGCAAAGTAGTGCACGTCCTAGGGGTACTGTGGGAAGAGGTGCACATGCTACAATGCGTCCCTCTTGTACCCCCCGAGGGCGTGGCACTTGGCTGCCTCGCCCCGGGGCGGGACATAGTTAGTTTGAATCGGCCGCAGGAGATTCAGTCACTCTCCTATCAGACAGCTCCAGGTGGCGCAAGGCCATTGGTCACTCTGGCCATTTAAGGAGAGCCTGTCCTGTACACCAGTGCCCGCTATAGCCTCTGTTAACACAGTGTGCTTGGGTGTGTCCTTGTGTTGGTTCAAAGTTTATCTGCTTTGTCATCTTCATAGTGACCTGGTCTGAAACTGACTCTGCTTGAACTCTGCCAGCCCTGACCTCGGATTGTTACTGACCATTCTGCCTGCTGCCTGCCCTGACCTCGGATTGTTGTTGACCTGTATTTGCATTACCCTCTTGTACTTCGCTTATTTGGACTTAACCCTTGCTGTGCTTTATGACTTTGAATAAAGCCTGATTAAAGGATATCTGGAGTTGGTTGTGGTTTGTGTGCCCAGGCGCATTACAAATACATTAAGAATTCAGGCACACATTAAGTATTGCTTACAGAATCAAGGTGGGACAGCAAATCAAGGTAGGTGATTTTATTTTAGAGGCAATTACCTTGAGTAATTTGAGTATTGCAGACACTGCTGGTAAATTCCTCCATTGGGGCAGGTACGTTATTGGGTATAATGCAAAAGCAAAACAGGTTTGTTTAAAAATGTTATATTTAATTTTTTGCACAATACAATTGGTCAGGGCAACGTGTTCTGATTTGAAAAGCTGCAACCTGGCCTTTGGAACAATGTAAACAAATGTTATATTTATAGTAAGGAAAAATAACTGTGCTATTACACAGCAAACCTGCAGAAAATCTCTGTGCCGACATTTACTAATGGTAAAAGTTCTTTACAGAGGTGAAACATTTTAAAGGATAAACGGATAAAAACAAAATACAGCTTGCTTTTCATAACTTTGAATGCCAATAAAAAATGCATAGTTAGCCTGGAAAACATACATTATTGATTAAGGATTAACTTAATGGCACAAAATTTAGCAGTTATGGTCTGGGGGAAAGGCAACCTACCCAACCACTCCCAATATAGCATGTTATACGTATTGTGCCTAATGGGGTAGAATAATTTTTTTCCTAACTTGACAAGGAACATTTCAGGACTGCTGCAGGTAAAATATAAAGATTTATTAACTGTTCATCTCACCCAGTATAAGAACATCATGCTGTACTTGTCTTCCATCCAAGTCAATCCTTTATTGACTTTTATAGCAAAGGTAAATTAAAAAAAAATGCCAATTTGTATATGACTTATTTAAAGAGAGTAGGCATCACTGGGGGCTATCAATGCTAAATTATGTTATATTGACTACCAGTGGTGTAAGGGCCAATCCACATAATACAAAACTGAAACTCCCTTCCTTGATAGCATAAGAAAGTCCAGTGCAGCATTACAACATGTTTTGACACGCTCCAGTTTTTCAGATTGAGCATTAAAAGAGGAGCAGATTGTGACAAGGGCAGATATTTACAAATGTTGTAATAATAAACATATTTTTTCAATATGTTTATTATTACAACATATGTATGCAGAAGACCCTAATAAGCTTTAAATTCTGTCTCCCCTTCTTACAGGACACTAATATCAGAATTCAGGTGCCTACTATTTGTATTCAAAATATGTAATAGTTTAAATGAATATTTTAGCACATTCATTGCATTTTGTATCTGTCTAAAGCTCAGTATCAAAGTAAACCTGAGCTTTGCATATGCAGTGCAGAGCAACAGGCTTCGCTTAAATGCTAAACCAGCCATTCTCAAACAGGTCCCTTCAGAGGTCCTTAGGGGTTCCTTGAGCTGTGAATGACCTCCAATTTTGTGGTGCCTGAAAAGTTTTCAAGGTAACACTACTGTATATTCAGCAGTGTGATGGCAGAAATAATTACAGCTTTCTTTAGGGGTGGCATTCAGAAAACAATTTAAGGCAACAATTCTTCGAACTGAACAATAATGTAAGTGACATTTCCTCCCACTGACACCTAATGAATTGGTTTTAGCAGGAGTCCTGAAAATATTCAGGACTAAGCTCCCCAAGGCTGGAGAGGGTACATTTTTACCAGTGATGCTGGGTGATTCAGCAAACCTGAAATGGATCTGGTCCAGGATCAAAATATATGGATAGGGATGGAGGCCCATTGCTACATCCAAAACTGAGAAAAAATTTTTGGCTGGGCATACATTTGAAAGCATAAGTGCATTTTCCCACAATGTTAATTTATCCTCACTTATTTTTCTTTAACCTTACTTGCCCTCCTACTCCACAGTTCCATATTTACCAAGCTTCAGGGGACTTCAGTGTGGCTCTTGTTTATATCCTCTTCTCCAAGTCCTTCTTTGCAGTTTGCACCTGCTCAATACAACCTAGTTGACTTCCATGGGCTATAAGATCTCTATGGAAACTATGGCCAGTACTGGGAAGGGCAATCAGCTGTAGGGAAATATACATTTACGCTGGGACCCAGGTCCTTGGATTGCAGTAAATATGGAACTGTGGAGTTAGATTAATATATGAAAAGGGTGGGTGGGGGTCAATGAATGTGCACTGTGGTAAAGTGTTAGGGTGAAGTTTTAGATGAATTTAGATGTTATAAGTAATTGATGTAAACATAAGTTGCAAGCTAATATATGAAAATGCTAAGAATTTAAGACTTAGTGAGGAATGTTTAGGTTCTAGGGACAGTTAAAGGAGCTATAAAATATTAAATAGTTCTTTAAAAACAAAGCTGTAAGATCCATAAATTTCTGCAAGCTTTTGCTCTTATGTACCATAGGCCAGATGTTTATTAAATGCAATGTAAAAGAAAATAAATCAAGCCACTAGTAAACCCAGATGATGGTTTTTGGTTTACGCCAGAACAATTAACGTGATTTACATCTGTAAATACAGCTTCTTAAAGAAAGCATCAGCAAGAAATTATGCAAAATGTGCCCTAATATTTGGACTGACAGTACTGCTGGCAATATTAATTTTTACAATTATTATAAACCGAAATTATATTCTGTATTTCCAAAGCTCAACTACTAAACTAGTAATATTTGTTGCATGCCAGTGTCTGTCAAAAAAAAAAACAATTTTAATTAAAACAAAACATTGTTTTTGTTATTCCATATTTCAGTTTAGCATCAAGTTTTGAGGCGTATTAATTAAGGTTGCTATACCAACTCCCTTGCCTGACAGATTAATTGTCAGTAAGACTGCACAAGTTGTCCAATAGGACTCATTATGGAAGCACTCCAAACAGAATCCAGAAATAGCATCCTCCTGAGTTGTCAACATAAAAATGAATCACTTTACAACAGTATCTGATTCAGAATCTGCTGCTGGCATTAGTAAACAGGAAGAGAAGCAAATAAAATATGTTTACAGGACTTTGGCAGTTTACTTTGCCTTGAGGCTTGGGCTGTAAAATATCCACACAGACAAGAAAATAAATATGTTCTAATTATTGCATACCTTTCTTTATGTCCCATATTTTAACATCCTGTTATTTTAAATTGTTGAATGATGAATATGAGAAAGCTAATTCAGGGAGCCCCCAATAAACCTGTTATAGTGAATACACCTTTGATATATTACTATTCATTCCTACAAACCACCAGCCAATAGGGACACTGCCCCCACATGCCTTGCTGATGGCCTGTTATTAAAGTATGCAGCAAACAACACCATGATTGTTGGATGGCTGTAAGGGGCAGTTCTGCCACCAGCCTATAGGATGCTGCTTGCTGTGTAAATAACAGCCCTAGATACAAGGCCCACTGCAAGTGTGTGACATTTCAATGCAAGGGTCCTTGGTGCCACCAGCAGACACACTGGCTGTTTCAAATGTAGATCTTTATCTGTTGGAAGAAACCAAAAATAATTAAATAGTAATGCGTAATTAACATATGCAGTGTGTCTGAATGGCTGTGTCTTGACTTCACTTGCAATCATTGCAGAAGTTATAAAAGTCACTTTTGAAAAAAACATAATACCTAGCACAGTTTTGAATAATTAGGTCCACCAGTAGAGATACTTATAAATTCTTGTGCTTCTTGTTTTGAAAACATTCCCGTACTCCTTTATCTTCTACCCCCTTCCAGTATCTTTCATTTCCCCTCAAGGAAAGGGGTCTTTGGCCTCCCAGCTTTTATCCATTACCTTATCATTCATGCTATGGGTGAAGCCATGAACCACATGATTCTTCAAGATGTAATTGTGAGTGTGGATCATACAGATGACAGTATAAAATAAATGAATTTAGACAATTGTCCATAGATTGTTCTTTAAAAATTCTTGGAAAACCTTCCATATTTTTCTATTTTTGACCTTCTCATTACTGCAGATGGTACTACTTTTCTCACTACTTCAAACATGTGAATTTTGTATGGGGCAGGTGATATTATCTCTGCCAAACCCTTAAAAGTAAACCTTCTATTTTTGGCGGCAATTTAAAGTAAGTATTTTATTTCAAAATGTCCCATAAATAAATGTTAGGAAACTTATTTAGTTGTACCATGTATAAATTGATGACAAACTGACGATCAATAAACTTCCTAATTTTGACTATATTTTTCCTGACAGAAAATAATATATTTTAAGTAATTGTTATTATAAATGTCAGTATGTTAATTGCTGATGATTGCATGATTGCTGCCTCAGAAGTGCTTGCATGTTTACAGGAAGCTACAAAGAGACAGAATACTCTAATAAAAAAAGAGTAAAAACAGACGTTCTGCTTCAAGATCCTCAACTATTTTAAAGGAGTTTGATACCAACTATTGAGTGAAAGGGTTAATGCAGATCCAATAAATGTAGTGAAAATGTTCTCCTTAGTTGTACTCAACTCTGTAAAAGAAAGGGTGTTTAATTACTTTTAACAATTTTTAAGTTTAGCAGATTCAGTAGAAATGTTTCATTCTTAGTGAAAATAAATTTGCCACCTACAGTTACAAGACATATGGGATATCCACCACTGTAAAATCTATAGTTTTGTCATGATTTATTTCAATAAAAACCTTCATATCATAAAACTTAATAGATACATTATACACTAAATTAAATTTATTCTAAATTGTATTAGGCATCTGAACTTTCACAAAGTATTTCTAAAGTTATAAAATATCTCCAAAGTGCATGAAAATTCAAACAAAAATTTTCTCCTGATTGCCCCCTTTTGATTTCTTGAAGCTGATCTTTGGCCTCCTCCACCCCCCTTCCCTCTTCACACTCGCCCGTCTTCCAATTCCTCTAAATGTAAAAAATAAAAAAAAAATAAATGCCTTTTTACTTACACTGGTCCTTCTACTGAAATTGGACTTACTGCAAACTTAAGTCTTCGTTTTTCTATTTTTAGGAGTAGGGTACTTTTTATCCACATCACTAACAGGGATATTGAAAAAAGACCCTTTTTATGGTCATTCCTCTTCCTTGGCATTGTTATAGCTGAGTGGAACTGAATCAGTAACGAGAAAGATCTGACCGCACAAAATAACAAAAACTTTATTCTTCATATGTGTCAAAATATGTTAAATAAATAAGTTGCAGGATTAGAGGTGGGCAAGAATACAACATGGCTCACAAGAACACTTAGCTTTCACTTTCCTGGTCTCATGGGGTGCGTCCAACAAACTCAATTACCCCAAATTATGCATTTTCCAATTTTAAACTCCAACTTCTGCAGGAGACAACAGGCCTGATTAAAAAAAAAAACTCTCCAAGGCTGGAGAGGATACACTTTTACCAGTGATGCTGGGTGATTCAGCAAACCTGTAATGGATCTGGTCCAGGATTCAAAATATTTGCTAGCAAATTACTTTGAAGAAGTCTATTCCAGGTTTGCTGGATCACCCAGTTTCACTGATGAAAGTGTATCCCCTCCAGCCTTGGAGAGAGGTTTAATAAATCAGGCTCACAGGGTATTATGGAACTAATTGGGATGGAGAGCCCTAAATTGGAAGCTAGTGTTCAAAGAATGCCCAAAAGAATGTGAATCATGCTGGGCTCAATTGGACCAGCCTACCAGAACATAAATTAGGTACTTCCTTGATACATGGTAAATAACCAAACGTGATATGCTTTATTTATTAGCGTCAAACATAAAATGCTTTATTAACTTTAGATGCCCTCATTTTAAAATGTGTCAGAGCCTTTAAATGTAACTATACTTAGTACAAAGTATATTTACTCTATAATATCCTTTATTTGAATTATGACCCATTCCATTGGTTTTATCCTACCAGGCTGGATTTTGAAGTGACTCCCTAAAGATTTTTTTGGAGATTTCTCCCCATAGGGATGAGGCATTCGGAAGTAGGTCTTACAAGTCTGTAAGGAGCTACTGTGCAGGTTCATATAGCAGATAAAAGGCCCAAGTTGGACCAGGACAGAATGTCATGAACTGTAGGAAAAAAATGTAGACTGTAGCTGCAGGACCCCCCATGTTTGCAGCTTGAGTTGGGGGGAGGGGGACAGATAAGATTAGGGTCAGTGGAGGGACAAATAAACTTTGTTGGAAAGTGTACATACCATTTAAGGTGGCTTAATTTTCATATCTCATTTCTTTAAATCCAAGAAATTCTCCAAGTTCTGAAAAACAATTTTGTTAACTGTAATACAAATCAGTATACATATCTATAGTATTTTAAATGAAAGACTGCTATAATAAATGAAGAACTTTGAAAATAGAGAAGTTTTACTAGTAAGTATCATAGGATTGTTTCTCTGGGCATTTTTAACAAAACATTCAAAGTGGATTCAATTTATTATTGTTACGCTCAGTCAAACCTTGTCTCCATGTGGTACAAAATGCCTGCAAGAAGATTTCTGCAGATGACACTTTGCCCCACAGAGCTGTCGGAGTTAACATAATTATCAGCTTAGTACAAGTATAAATGTAATGCTAGAAAATAAGTACTGAGATTACTAGCCCTATATTCTCATGTAATAAAAAATCACTGCTAACTGTAGAGGTAAATATTCTCTTAGCTTGGTATGTTTTAGAATTATTATAGACAGCATGAAAAAAAGTTTTCTTTAAGGGCTTTGGACCCCTAATCTGCATCTTTTCATCATGAAAGTTAAAAATAAACTAAATAATTTACTTTAAACGTCAACTGAACCCCTGAAGCCTTATACATATTTGTAAACTAAATCTCTCACTTAAATTTAATGCTTAACAGATGACTAAGCCTAAGAAGAAAAAATTATATGTAATAAAAAATATGTTGCAGCTTACAAATCCTTAGAAGTGGAAGTCACCTTTTTTTTTTTTTTTTTTTTGCTGGTTAAGAACAAATACATGTTATTCTTGGTAAAAATGCAGTGTCCTTATAACTTCCTGACCTAAAAGCATTAACCATAATCATTGTTTTACATGTCACATAGATCTTTACAAAATCAGACATGTTTGAAGTCCTATCTGAGTGGGAGTCATGGCTTCTCCCATAGAAGATGAGGAAGTGTGATCGTAAAGACCTAGGGAAAGGAAGAGTGTTGTTTTCAGGAGTACCAGGTCAAAATAAATGCCAGAAAAAGCAAACTAATGATAGTAAGCTGCAGTTTATTACATTCTGTCTTTGTGTTTGGATATGCTTTACCATTTAACCCCCTATAAAACAAATCTTCGTGTTTAACCTTCAAGTTGTTAAGCCCTCATTCCAATATCATATCCAACAGTATGACTCCATGTTCCCCCACCTCTAATCATGTCACTTTTAAACATTTGTTTTGTATACAAACTGTTTTTCCAGCTGTTCTCAAACTGGTCCAGTGAGTTGGGCCCACATGCTTCAGAAAATAGCATTCAGTAGTTTAAATAGCTATGCAACATTTGGAATTATGATGATCCTGGGATATCTAGAACCAAAATCCTTTTTTTCAAAACTGTTTAATTTTCACACAAAGGAATAGGTCAAAATATTGATGCATGATTAGGGATGAGCAAGCGAGAATTTAAAACATGATCTCGCGGCAAATTCGGCCGTTCACGTTTACCGAATTTTAAGCGAGAACGGCCGGTGTAACTTTGCCTATCAAGATAAAATTTTATACAAAAATTTTTTTAAAAAAACCCCACTTTTTAGAACAGTGTGCACTCCTCGGCACTAGAGGTTAATAAACCTCTAGTGCCGGGTATTGCACACTGTTCTCAATGAATGCAGCTATAGTGGTTCTCTCACTGATAGGAGGATTATCGCGGCTGCATTCATAAATACAGCCACAATAATATATTCCATATTCCAGGAGGATTCCCACGGCTGTATTTATGAATGCAGCCGCGGTAATCCTCTTGTAGTGATTCCTGATAGTTTCGCAAAATTTTGCCGAAATTTCGCTGAACTCCGAGGAAAGTTTCACGAGAATGCCGGATATCTTCTTGTTCTGTTCAAATAACTTTATACAGACCCTTTGTTGGATTGTACTGTTTTATAAAAACCCCACATGTTCTAAATCCTGGGTCATAGATCCTCCCTATATTAAATGTTATTGTAATTGGTAAAACAAGATGAAAAAAGTGATGGGATAATGAAGAATTTGGATGGCATAATAAAGGGATTAAAATATATATACAGTATACATATATTTGGGAGGGGGCAATTTTATTTGAGTTTGTATAAAGCCTTATACATTTTAAACAAATACTAAGTTACCTATTTACAGTAAATACTTTAGACTGTTGATAGATAATGTGATTCGAAGGCTTGTAGTTTTAACAAACTTAAATTAGCCAATTTAATAAAACATTCTGCAATGATCAATAGCTAACAAGGTAAAGAATTCTACTACTAATAATAGTGTGCCACATTGTGATGTCCCGCTGTGCTGTGTCATCCCATCATGAACCTCCCTGCATGTTCCAGGATGTTAAAACCGAAAGCAATACATACAAACACACACAAAAAACAATGATAACATTTACTTTATACTCAATCCTTTATGTAGACATGTGTGTTCATGTCAAACAGTGACGAGTGGTAGATTGTATCCTCTATATAAAGATCCATTCTGCAAATGTATTGTATGTTTGACATTTTGAGCTTAAATGTGTATTTGATAAGTGAGTAATTAAATATTAGATATGTTTTCTTGGTAAATTAACAAAACACACATGCCATTTTATGCAGCTTAAATTGACAGCAAATGAAACACATTGTTTGATACTTATTTAGTAATATCACCAGTGATAACATTAATTTGAAGTGTTAGTAATGACAGTGGGAATTGTTTTGCAAAGCACACTTTATTTTTCATTGCATTCACCCCATCATGGTAATGATCTGTCATATCAATGTCAAACAATTTAAGCATTAGACAAACTGTAGTCATCTGAACTGCCAAACTGAATCGGAAAAAAAGGTTGCCTTTTTTATAAAAAAGGACACCAGGTTGTACATAAAGAAGGACAAGATAATTATCACATAAACAATTATCACATAAACAAAAACACATCGGAAGCAGATACAAATAAACCTCTAAATTTATCCGAGAATTTTTTTGGTGTGATGGTAAAAGTACTCTGTGTTTATGTAAATACAAGAGGAACCTTCATTTTATAATAAATAATTCTCAACCTCATGTAAAAAGTGAGTGAAGATGAAGTGTCTGTCCTATATTTAATCCAAAATATTTGGAGAAATTGTTTTACACTTGGATGAAAAGTTGGAGAAAATTCAGAGAATAATGGGTTATATAAGGTCCGTTTCTCTACAGGCTCTCTAACATCTCTCCCTAACTAAATCTACACACATAGTTATCCATATAGAGAAGAAGAATTTGAATCAATGGCCCAGATTTACTAAAGCTCTCCAAGGCTGGAGAGAATACACTTTGATCAGTGAAGCTGGGTGACCCAGAAAACCTGAATGGATTCCTTAAAATAATTTGCTGTTTGCTAGCAAATGCTTTGAATCCTGGACCAGATCCATTCCAGGTTTGCTGGATCACCCAGCTTCACTGATCATGACATCACCGCCCTCCCTCCTGTGGCAGACAGTCTTCTGCTTGCCGCCCTCAATCAAAAGGGAGGGCCGTGGGAGGGCCGCAATTACACAGAGCAGGGAGGGCTGTTAGAGGGCCATATTAAACCGCCCCGCGGGCCGCAAATGGCCCGCGGGCCGGACTTTGGACATGCCTGGTTTAGGCCAATTGGGCACAACACATCTGGCATTCATAAAAAAATAAATTTGGGCTAAAAAAAAACATAATATTCATATGCAATACATCAAATTTTTTATATTTGTAAATTGTATATTATCAGTCCTATAGAGATATAGAAAAAACTATTTTATATTCGCTTTATATATGGGCTGTATATGGGCTGGGGAGATTTGCGTTTGATGTGATAAAAAATTATCATTAGTCATATTTTATTTTATCACGCACTTTATGTTTAATTATTATTTATTGTCTTTTCATGGAACTAATAGAAAGCAAGGCAGATGGGAATATTTATTGATACACAGATTGCTGTTTTCTTCAAAATCAAGTTAAGAAGACATTCAAAAAAAATAATGTATCTGTATTTTACTTATATAATAACTAAATGCCAATAATACCAGCTGTTCTCTTTTGTAAAGTAATGGAAAACTTACATACACTCATCTCCAGAAAGTTTAGCTGTTTAAATTTACATTGTTATAAATAAAATACTCTGTACATTTCCTACACATACATTCTTGTTCTTGAATATTGCCATGGCATTCCTTGGCTGTGTTTTTTAAGTGTTCGCTATTAGCTAACTTTCTATGCTTCCTAGTAAACATTAATAATTGTAGAACAGCAATTTCCTCTAATTATATTCATAATGATCCCACACAGAAAACATTATATTCTCTCCAGCAGAGAGCAGAGAATGCTGATGTCATTTTAAAAATGATGGGCATTTAAGCGCAGGACACTTCTCTGCTGTTTGCTTAAATTGCAAACAATGAATGTTTACAAGAATGGGCATGTGGGTATCTTGGTGGGCAATATATTAACATCCAAAAAAGTCCAGAAAAGATGGTTGTAGTCCATGTAGCCTGAGGGCAAATTCTATACATGCCACACAATGATGTGTACTCAAAGATTTTTTTTTTTTTCATAAAATGATAGAATGGTTGTGCATGTGGAAAGAAATTCCAAGGTGCACCAATATTTGTTATGCAATAGAACGATTGATCATATGATTTTTTGTAGTTGGATCTATACCTAAATCAAGCTAGTCAAACTGTCTTATCTCATTATTCACAGGGCAAACACAAATAAATATCTGCAATATTTTTTTAAATAAGTCTTTAAATGTAAAAACAGCTAAAAATGGATAGGGTTATTTTCTTGCAGTTCGATCAAGCTAGTGGCTGTCTTCCATCTGGGAAGTACCTTTCAGCATCCCCAGGAATAGGATTTAGAAGTATGTGCTGCAGCCAATGAGCGCATTATTTCCTGACTATCATCTTGCACTGCCATGGGCTGCTGGTCCTTCAAAGTCTCTCTGGCCCCAGTTATTAGTTGCCCATTGTAGTCTTTAGCTTTGCTGACCTGCTGTGGTGCGACTTTCTGTTGGAGAACCTGGTGCTGACTCTGCCTGTTTCCTTACCTGGTGATTGTTTGCTGCCTTGCGCCTCTGCACTTTTACCTGCACTTTTGTGTACTTTTGCCTGTAACCTTGACTCCTCTTGTTTTTTACCCCTGGATAACGTGTTCAGCAGACTGATTGCCTGTGTATGACCCCAAACTCTGTGTAATGGATTTTCCTCTGCTGAACTCTCCTGTGCTGCGTCTTCTGTAGATCAACTGATTACTGACCCTGGACTGTCTGACTTTCCATTCTGTCCTCCATTCTGCTCTTTTGGGCTCCTGGTCTTCCATTAGTCCTTTCTCAGATGCCATTTTTTGCGCACTGAAGACATTGGAGCAACCATGTGCTGGACAGCACAACTAGCTTCCCGAGGCTGAGTGGGGGCTTGCTATAGTTAGATTGGCATCTTTTGAGCATTGGTGCTGGACCAGGGCCTTACAATATTATTACAAATATGTATCTTATCTGGTAATGTATCTGTTTGATATAGTAATGCTTAATATGGTTACTAATCCATATACTAAATTATCAAAATAGGAGAAAATGTTCAACTACATAAAAAGTGCTACCCTAAAAGCACTTCACTAAACCAAATATTTAATTCATACATAATAACAA
>NC_092860.1:128489926-128490571 GCF_032062135.1 Pyxicephalus adspersus | reverse complement strand
CTTTGTACTTAATGTGACACTGGGAACTCAAGCAGCTGAATTAGCGCAGTGATTGGCAGATATTATTGCACTGTCACTGCAATGCGCACACATTGTATCTAGGACGTCATGGAGCAACCTATAAAAAAGTGCAAAGGTCTCCTGTACCTTGCTATGTTAGAAAGTCGTTATAAAAATAGAGACATTTTCCTAGGTTTTTCTCAGCTGCTGACAAACTAATAGTGTATAGCATGTGAACGTAGAAAACTGAAGAACCATTTATTTTAACAGTATTTCAAAAAATTACAATATCTCCAGTGTGATAGGAACAGAAAATCTAAGGTAGAAACATATCAGACAGAGGGCTTTTAAGAGATCCATGTCCATATGGTTCATTATTACACTATTACATTATTATTCTATTACCAACAAATAATGCAGGGCTTCACAAAGCCCATTGTCATGTTACTAACTCTCCTTCATAGGGGCTCACAATCTAAGGTCCCACCATTGTCATATATTATTACCACAGTCTAAGGTCAATTTTGGAGAAAGCCAATTAAAATAATAGCATGTTTTAGAATGTGGGAAGAAACAGGGGTATCCAGAGGAAACCCATGCTAACACGGGGGAATCTGCCAACTCCATACAGATAGTGTCCTGGCC
>NC_092860.1:128484451-128489025 GCF_032062135.1 Pyxicephalus adspersus | reverse complement strand
AAAATGCTTTAGTAGGTCAGCCTCATACTATGAGGTGTACATATTGAAGTCCCTAAGGTTGGTAGAAGTTCCTTAGTAGATAGAAGCATAATTTGTCTATAAAATATCGATAATCCACGAAGATTCTATGAAGGTGCCAAATGACTCCAGAAACATGTTTGATGTTGAATATCTGCCAGTATATCCATGAACAGAATGTTGCATTTTTAAAGAATGCTAAGGCATATGTATAGAATGCTATTCAGATCACTCAGTGCTGTAAATTTATAAAAAATAATGCATATATGGTGCTTCCTTGAAATCTAGGTTCAGATTGTACACTAGGCTTTGATTTTTTTCTCAAACTAGCATTAAGTCCTGACTCCTTTTAATGCTCTTTATACAGTCTAAGTGTAAATGCTTCAGCTTGTGGTCGCACCACTCCTATATGGATGTTCTTTTCATGTCTGTTATTCATGTTAACAGCATTTTCTCTATCTTCTATAAAAGAAATTGCTGCTCAGAAAGACTTGGATCATTTCCAGAGACTGCTCATTGCAAGTAGACACTTTCCCGATGAGTGGAATTATTGAAGCAACCACTACAGAATAGCCTTTGATAAATCGACTATAATACTTAGCCATTGGCCTTGTTTGATTAAGATTAAAAGGTTGTTGACAGTTCAGTGCTACATATATTTTTTTGGGGTCTTTTTGTTAATCTTGTGCAGTAATAATGTAGACCATACAGGGAACTTTGATCTTTTTCCCACCTAAAGATTGGCTGCACAAGTGAAGATGATTCCTAGTCAAGATAAATATGAATCATTTTTACTTGTACAGTCAATATTTCCTGAAACCATTCATGTGGACCAAAATTCCAAGTACTGTTCAGGCAACAAAGAGTATGAAAAGTTTCATTCCTCTGGCACTTCCATGTACCGAAGAAAACAGTGAAATCTGATTCCACAAAATCAAAAAGGAGTAACTCGTGGACAGTAAAGATGACAGTTCTCCACTAGGTGAGGAATCCACAGATTCTTTGGATATAGGTGCCCCAAGTGAGTGCCTTGCAGACTTTTAAATGTAAAATATGTTGACTATTTGTCATTGCGACTGCATGTGTATTATGTGGTTAATGCTGCAGACTGTTCTCTTTAAACATAATGGAGATGTAGGTTGGCTGGTAGGGTAATACTGTTTTTTGAATCCTACCTGTGGATTACCCATGATCCAGGATTGTATTTAGTTGCCATGTAATGTCAGGCCAGGGTCATGGGCACCACACAATAATGTGTTAGTAAATGTTTTCAATCTTGGGCCAGATCCATTCCAGGTTTTCTGGATCACCCAGCTTCACTGATAAAAGTGTATCCCTCAAGCAGTGGAAAGCCTAATGTGTTATTAGGGAATAGCTTGGTAGTTAGAGGAACCAGCTATATTAGGAGCAGTGTATGGGGTCTACTAAACCACAGCCATAGTTTACACTTATTACACTGGGGACCGCATTTTTTGTTGCGTTAGATCTTACCTTTGTTTTTTACAAATTTTTAGTTTTTACGATACAGGATACCCTCAATTTTTGTCAAAAAACATACAACTTTTACATACATTTAATAAATATTGAAATATTAACTTGAGTGTACTAGTTATTTACATTTCTTTTGTTTATACAAATAATTTATTGTTACTCTATAACTTTTTTTGCAGTAAAACATTTTAAAATTAATCGTGTAAGTGGTTAAGGTAAATAATTATGCTTATAGCTTTTTCTGGAGTGTTCAGCGTTAGGACAATTCCGGAGGATGCTCCAAAAATAGTCAGCCATCATATGTACATCACATCTACCTTGATCGTCCTTCCATGACCTTAAATCAAATCTTAGTGAAATCGTTTACCTTGCTCATCACTGACTGCACCAAAGTTTTCTGGGAAGTTAGAAAGATGGCTATGCAGAAGATGGGCCTTGATGCTCATATTGAAACCAAGCATTTTGTAACACTCAAGCAATTTCTGTGTAAATATTTGCTCGTGTGTTTCCAAGAAAGTCCTTGACAATGTTATTGAATGATAACCAAGCATTCTTTTCGACTTCTGACATTGTCTCGATGAAATGTTGATCTTTGATGAGTTGCCGAATCTGCGGTCAATCAAACACACCAGCCTTTATTTTTTCAATTGACAAGCTAGGAAATGCCAAAATGAGGTACTTGAAACAGTCTCCTTCAGTTGGCAAAGCTTTAACAAACTGCTTCATCAGACCCAGTTTCATGTGTAGAGGCAGGAATATAATATTATTTCTATCAACAAGTGGCTCATGTAGAATGTTTGGATCATCTGGTTTTAGGGCAGATCTTGGAGGCCAATTCCTATCCAATGCCTCTCACGAGCTCTGCTATCCCACATGCACAGATAACAGGGAAACCTGGTGTATCCGCGTTGCTGACCAAGAAGGAAGCATACCATCTTACGGTCAACACAGATGACCCAATTGTGTTGGTGATATTGCAATAACTCAATGACTCTATTTATGTCTGCATATTGTTCACAAAGAGAAACTGAATGGCAAATTGGGACTGACCCAAATATATTGCCATTGTGAAGGAGGACACACTTTAAGCTCCGCTTTGAGCTATCAATGAATAGTCCCCAATCAGTTAAGTTATAGATTGGAATTCCCAATTCCTCCATTAAACCAGGTGTGTTATGGCAATACACAAAGCCACTGTCAGTTCTAAAGTACTGCAGAAATGCAATTTCTCTGTTTCCAAAGTACGATACCTTTGTTCCTTTTTCAAGTAAGCTTTTCCCATGCAGTCTTGATGCTAGGAGTTTTGAAATCAGGGTTGTTTAGGCACTTACGACGAGAAACAGCAGAGCTAGACATGATCTGAAAGAAAGGAAATACGTGTGTAAGTAGGAAAATAAATGCTTATCTACTACATAGAGCAGCGCACAACCTCTGACCACACTGTCTTGCGTGTAAATGAATAGCTTATACAAATCCACGCTACAGTAATCACATTAATATAAGCGGTAGAGAAAAAAAACTGACGTGATAGAAGAAAACTAACTGCACTTTCAGAATCAGCATACCTATTTTATTGTAGATAAGCTTAAAAATTGAAGTCAACAAAAAATGTGTTCAAAATTGTTCCCCAGTGTTATTTTTGTTACTATTATTATTATTATTATTAATAATAATAATAATAATAATAATAATAACAAACATAATTTATTTAGCGCCAACATATTACACAGCGCGATTTATTGCCATTTTTACTATGGCCTGAAAGTGCACAATACTATTGCCTGAAAGTGCACTTACAATACTATAGGTGCTATAACTGGTAAACCTTGTTTTATGATTTCAAATTAAAGATAAAATTCAGATTTTGCAAACATGCCTATGTGGAGGTATTCTTAGACATCCACTGGACACTGAGGAGTAAACAGGAAAAAGGATTGCTGATGAGAAAAGGTCCCCCACCCTGAAATGTCCTGGATGATTCAGTGGAAGTTCACAAATTTGGAGATCACCAATAGTATGCTTTCGGTGAAGTACGAAAGTATACTGCCCCATTGCACTATACAGCATTAGGTTTTACCATTGATTATGCCCCAAAGAGTAATCAGATAAACTTTTTAGAAACAACATTGGAGCTGATGGAAGACTTTGTAGAGGACACGGTTGTGATGAGAGGAGACTTTATTATCGCTATCTCACCTACACTAGATATATCCAGAGGTTCGTCAGCTCTGTCCCTGGTGCCTCTCTGTAGGCTAAAACAGCTATTCCATTCCCATCAATTGGTAGATATCTGGCAAATTTTGCATCCCTCAGAGAGAGACTACATAGGTCCTACTCTAAAAGATATGTTTTTGGTATCCCACCATATGGCCCCTTCTGTTATCCCATCCTCTATATGTAATATTACAGTACAGTATTCGGTCCTTCTATAATAAGTTATACAACTTAACTGGTGATCAAACTCCCGAGTCAGACGAAGCTAGGCGAGATCTGACATGTACATACTTTCATACACGTACATAGGCAGCTCAGGAAGCCTTTTGGCTGGAGTGCTTTGTCTACCCCCAGATCACCAGGTAAACAGTTCTAGACACCCATTAATTGGCCCAACCCTATGTATAGCCAGGAATTATCTAAGAATCAAAAACCTACAGCCGTATCCATCTCCAATGACTCCTTTAATAGGACATCCACATTTTTTTCCCGGGTTTAAGATCCGCTGTTCTGTGTCTGGAGAGAGAAGGGAGTGCTTAGAGCTAGGCATTTCAACAGAGGTACAGGTTGGTCCAAATTGAATCTTTACAGGCTGACCATTTTCTACCACCTCTGAACACCTGGAGAAAACTCCAACTGAAGTATTTCCTTGGCTCCCTTCCATCTCCTTAGCTTTTTGACCGCCCTCTTTCACATTTCCCCTATTGTCCGCTTTCTGGTCACAAGTTGCTGTTATAATAAAGGAACTAACACACATATCAATTCAGAATAAACCGAGGCTTGTCTTGCTGCTTGTCTCCTCCCTTCTCAAGGAAAAAGTATTATAACTCCCTACTAAGATACCTATTAAA
>NC_092860.1:128441748-128483540 GCF_032062135.1 Pyxicephalus adspersus | reverse complement strand
TTTTTTTTCTATTTGCTATAATTTCACCATCTTGTTTTGTTGTACATGCAGACATTTGTTTTCATTAAATGTCACATTGTATTTAGAAATTTGTAATATTTTTGAAAAATATGATTTTGAAATCCCAGAAATAATTTATTTGGAAAAAGCATGACAACCCCCTGGTGATGTCGTAGTCATTTTCAATAGTTGTTAGCAGACAGTTTAAGAACAAAACTATGAAAAAGACATTTAGCCCACAAAGCACAGTATTGGAAATCTAGGCTGGACTGATTGCCCTTTGGGTGGTAAACTGGTGCATAAAAGCTTTCAGTCACTTCAAAAAGAAGAAATCAGACAGCCTAAAGAGCAGCCTCATATGACTGGCTTTATTCTTATATTTTCAAAAATATAAACACATTTAAACTAAAGCAGAATTTTGAAAGTTACAAAGTAGTGCAATACTAATGTCTGAAAAAGACAGGAAAATGAATGCTGTGAGCAGGAACCCTGCTGTATTTAAGTCAGTGTCATGTTTTAAATCACTCAATATACTGATTAGATGTATTAAACCCAGAGTCAATTATTGCACTGATTCTATGATTGTCTGATTCAGCTATCTACCTACTTTAGCCTGCTGCTGAATTGAATGTCATGCTGTCAATGGGTTCATCATTACATTCAGTTGGAAGGTTTGCTACATCTTTCAGCTCAGTGAGACAGCTATTATAGAGTTTGGTGGATGGCTTTTATTCTAAAATAACCCTTTTTGGTAATGTCAAACATCTTGGCAACCTGTCTTGCAGAACAAGAATGAGCTCTCGCTGTTTTCAGGCCACAAGGCTAGAACACAGTGTACTCTATATAGCTTTAGGGAATGATTTTCTAATAATTATCTACAAATTGTTCTGTAGTCATTTTATGCTTGTTACCTTATGTAGTTTTCTCCTGGTAACTGCTGTACAGGCTATCATTGAAAGTGAGCATTTTGACAAGTCTTTCAAACAAGACTAAAACAAAACCATTTAACCACTCGTGTCCCTCTGTGTCAGCTATCGTGTTGTTATTATAAATAATAGTTTGCCAGTGACAAAGTCACTCTTCATTAATTTATTGAAAAGTTGGTTTTGTGATACTTATATACCTGCATTTCAATATATAAAATAATAACATAGAAGTTCTATTTACCTTAAATTCAGAATACATTTATGGTGTTTGATTTGGATAAAAAACTAAGAACAGGACACTGGAATATGTGCATAATTAACACATACACAAAAGATGTTACAGAAATTTACAGTTTTTGCGTGTTTTTTATTTCCATTATTTTTACATGTAATGCTGCGATTTGATGAATGTACACCATGAAAAAATAACACTCATTTTTAAGTTATCAGACATGTATTTTAGGTGATATCATAGATAAAACTACTCTCCTACAGCTACGGGCTTTTTAAAACCAATTATATTTTTGTCATTAGGAAGTATGGTATAATATAGTTTTTAAATGAAAACTAGGATCACATCACATTAACTAAAATGACAAAATACTATTTTCCAGACTCATTTACAGTTACAAAAAATGATCAAATAGACCTTTTAATAACTAATATGTTGTTAACATTGTTGTATCAATATCCCTTGAAATTTTAATAACAAATATAATAAAAATAGACCTTTTAACAACACCCCCCCCCCCACACACACACACACACAGCTAGATTTTATTTTAAAAATAGCATATTTACATACAGCCATTTGAAAAAGAAAGTACACCCTTTTTCAACTCTAAAGTTTTTACACTACAAAATTAAAAATCTGGTTCTTATGGGTCTTAAAATTAGGTAAATACAACTTCAGACAAACAAAAGACTACGTCAAAATGTAGAAGCAGTGTGTGAAAAATTAAGTACACCCTTACCACCTTTCATAGGAATTAAGAAGGTAAATACCAGGCAGATGTTGCTAATCAATTGCATTTGATTATTTGACGATTCGCAAATGTGATAAGAGTATAAATTTTGGTGGTTTGCTGGTCCGGAGAATAGGGGTGTATCAACACAAGTAGGAGGAGAAGAGACACCAGCAAATACCCTAGAGAAGCAATTGTTGTGGTCCATCAGTCTAGGATATATGATCATTTCTAAACAGTTTGAAGTCCATAATTCTGCTGTAAGAAAGAAAATTCACAAGTGGGAAACATTGAAGACAGTTGTTAATCTTTACAGAAGTCTACATCCCACCATGCTTATCCCATGGTTTTACCATGTAATGCACAGAGAAATTGTGAAAAAAAAGCTCTACATCTCTCCACAGGTCTCATTAGCATGGTATTTGTTAAAGTTCATGACAGTACAATTAGGTTAAGAGTGAACAGTATGTTTTGTTTGAAAGAATTGCTAAGAGAAAGCCATTTCTCTCTAAAAAGAACATGGCAGCTGGCTTAGGTTTGCAAACTTGTACCTGAACAAAACAAAAGACAAAACCAAATTGGAAATGTTTGGTCATAATTCATAGCATTTTGTTTGGAGAAAACCAAACACAGCATATCAGCACAAACACCACATACCAAATGTCAGTCATGATAGTGAAGCGATGATTATTTGGGCTTATTTTGAGCCACAGAGCCTGGACATGAGTAAAAATGGCCCCTTATATTGGTGGTCAGTGGCAGGAAAACTGTACACCATTGGTGACTTTCTCAGAAATACAATTACTTTTTATATCAGTAATTGGTAGTCTGTAAGCTTGGTGTGAGTTGTCTTTACATTAATGGTTAGTGGGAAAAAGAATTCCCAAGTTTTGAAGGCCAAAGGGAGGAAGAATGTCACAGCTTTGGTGACTTAATACCTTATGGATTCTCTTCTTTGTGACCTGCTTTCTCTTGCTTATGCTATGACTCTTTCCATTCGTTTCTGAGAAAACTTGTTGGCCAGTGGTCATTATTTAGGCAAACCTTAGATAAATTATCAAGGAGAGCCATTCAGGGAAAAGCATGTTTCTCTAAAAAAGAATGATGTTAGCAGAGTAGCACATACTTCAAAGAGTGCACACTAAGGCTATCTTTACTATTTTATTGAATTTCCTGTATAAATATACTTACTATTTCATTTTACAGCTTGAAAAGTTCTTTCCTTTTTGCTTGTTAACAATATGGCATAAGTTTTTTGCCTTTGAAATTTTCGGTCTGATTTGAATTTAAACACTCCATAAGAACAATGTAACTATTAAATGGGCCATCAGCAAACCAAAACCTTCTCTCCAAAGTTGTGCATTCTAATTTAAAAGTCTTTCTAACCTTTCGTGTTAAGATTGGTAATACTTAACATTGTGGTGATTACATGAACAAAGCACATACAGCAACACTTTTTTTTACAGAACTTTTAATATTTGACAATTTTACAACTATTTTATTGTACCAATATCCATAAAAAAACAATATGTTAAATAGACACTGGTGAGCATTAACCGGCTTTAATTTCTAACATTTCTAAGATGGTTTTTACTCTTTGAAGTGGAACTAGTTTGCAAACTTAAAATAGATAATTACACACTTCATTAAATAAGTAATTAACAGATTACAAAATGGCTCAAAATATGCAGTTTCCATGCCAAATGTAAACCATAAATTTGCAATTAACAGACTTTATAATAAAAGAATTAACACATATGCCATAAAAAAAGAAAATTGAAATGTATTTGTTGCATGAACGTCAGAGGCACAATATGTGTCTTTCAGTGTGATGGATAACATTTAGTTATGGTAATTAATTTATTGCACAACAATCCATGTGGTAACCTCAGTTTAATCTATATAACTGTAGCCATGAAAATAATTTAAGCTTAATTGCCTATAATAAATATATAGTTTTTTGCTACCAATTTTCATTTGATATGAGCGACTGCAGTTTCCAAGGTATATCAACAGAACAAATGTTTAATATTGTGAAAAACTAAATGTTATCCAAAATAAATAAATACATATATTTTAAATATATCAAAATGGATATGCCAGTATTGTGTTCTCCATAGGAAACAAATTGTTTGAATATATTGAAGCATGATTTTAATCTTTTTATTGTCAATTGCCTTATTTTTAAAGTATTAAAATGTGTGTATTGAAATGCCAACAAAGGAGCAATCTCATTCAGCCAAGGGATTATTACATTTACATATAGTCATATAGCCTTTAGACTCAATAAAATAAGTTCAGTGACATGGGTCCCCAACTGTTTACATTCATTTCAATAGTTTCTTACAAATTAGCTTTAAAAATTTACAATTTTTCTAACATTTAAAAAACTATTATACTTTTTTTTTTGGACCTATTGATTAGCTGGAATGGCACTTACAAGTCATTACAAGAGTGCTGTTCTTTGAAGCAGTAATGGCAGTGGCAAGAAGAATAAGAATCAATGGGCTCTAGTTATTAAACAGGGAATCTGATATGTGTGATTCAATTACTATCATTGAAACACATGGACCTAGAGGATTCCTATGAGGAAATGAGGGAATGGCAGATTCCCTGTTTTATACATAGTCATATACTCATATTACTGCCTTAAAGTGGACCTATCATCAAAATGTTAACTGTACATAAAAAGGTTGACAACCCTTTTATTTGAAGTAAAAATCTTATTCTTTTTTTTTTGTCTGTATGGATTGGCACATTGATCAAGACAGTGTTGGAGCACAGATACTCCAGGGATACCAACGTCACACATCCAAGGAGGCTCCTGGCTGGTCATTCTGTGCATGCCTGATCTCGGGCAGAAGGGGCATTTTCCTATATTGAGGGAAAAGAAATGCGAATCTCACGCATGCGCAGTGAGATCCATTTTCCCCCTTTACAGCAGACTACGTCACCCAATCTTATGCCTAAACGTTGAGAGATTTGGTGACATAGCCAGAACAAGGAAAAAGACAGACTAAAATGGTGATTCCTCCACAGCAGGATAAAGAAGGATTCCAGGATGACGTGGGACCCGATCAAGTGCATCTCCAGTGGGATGGATCTGCAGAATTAAAGGTAAGTAAAGAGGAAAGCCTGTTATTTTTAAAGAAGAACTTGTTTCAGTACCTTGCTGGGACTGAATGATATCCCGGCCAATCAAATAGCCAAAGATACCGAGGAAGAAAAGAAAGGCGAAGAAGATGGTAGTGCTCTGTGGCAGAACAAGGATAGGTGAGTATGGATAGGTTTAATTCTGTTTTAAATAAACATTTTTCAACAAAGGACAACAGTTAGGTGAGTCAATGAAGAAAATGGCTGGAATGCCTATAGATGAGCTCACAGAGTCTGTATTTAATACTTACCATCTGATTGCTCTGCCCCCTATTTCCTACCTATTTCTGCTCTTTTAAAACTCAATTTCACTCATACAATGGACTCATGTACACCATTCCTGATGCACAATAATAATAATGCATAATCATTTATTTTTGTATTTTACCCTTCAGACATAAATCCCTTTTAAACATGCTAATTATAACTGTTGCAAGCAAAGCAAAAGCATAAGTTTATTCAGACCCTCTTCAGACCTTCTATGTTACTTGGATATAGCATAGTGCACTGGAATTGACTGAGGAATATAGAGCATCTAAATGTGTTAAGCTGCGTACACACTTCCAATTTTTATCATTGGTAAACGAACGACGAACGATCCTGCACGATATCTGCAAACGATCGTATGGCACCGATCCTGTACATACAGATAACGGCACGATCGTTCAAAGATATTGTACACACGATAGATGCGATCGTTTGAACGATACAGGGGGGGCATTATAAATCCCAGAATGCCAGAAAAAAACGGATAATGGAGAAATTGCAGAGGAGGTTGCGGCACAAATTTCATGTTGAGCGTTCGAAAGATCAGTTGCGGAAAAGGTGGTCTGATCTGAAGAACAGAGAGAGGGACGTGCTGCATACGCTGAGGCGACGTATTGACAGAAAACGTAAGTATTAATTTTGTCGGTTTGTAGAAGTTCATTTTTTAAAAAAAATATTCGTTATAGGTTATGTAAATTTTTTACAAAAGTATTTTTAATTTATTTGCATTTGTTTAAAAATTGTTTGGAATTTTTTAAAAAATTTTATATATTTATGACAATTTTTGCTTCTCTTTTTGCTTTTATGCATTAGGACGACGTGCTCGGGAGGTAGAGGAGCAGCCGCAGGAGCGTCCGGAGGAGCCGGTAGAGACAGAAGGTAGGATATTGGTATATATTTAATAAGAAAAAATGCATATTTTTGTAAGCATGAAAAATACATTTTTTTTCAATATAGTTAAAAACATTTTTTGATTTTATTTCTATACAGAGTGCATTCTGGGGACCCCTGACCAGGCTGGCCGTCTGGAGGAGCCGGTAGAGGTGGAAGGTAGGATATTGGTATATGGTTATAAGAAAAAAATGTATAATTGTCTAAATATGACAAATAGATTATTTTTAGATTTAGTGCAAATATGTATTTGGTTTTGTTTTTATGCAGAGTTGATTCTGGTTTCCCCAACAGAGGAGGTACTGGAATCTGTGGTGGAAATTGAGCCACGTATGTACCCAAATTATAGAGAGGTAGGTTGCATGTAATTGTGTGTAATTTAACTTTTTATTTTTGTTTGCGCTTATTACAGTATCAGAGGGAGAGTGAGAAGGTCCACAGCCAGGCACGTCAGGGCAGATGGCAAAAAGTGTTGGTAAGCATTCATATATTGTTTAGGCGAATATGTCTCATATCCATGTGTCGGCTTCACAATATATGTGTACTTAATATTCTTCTTTTTTATTTCTACACAGATGTTGTTTCCCAAAAAAAGGAGATTCTGGAGAAACTGGAGGCCATGGACTGCAGATTCAAGGAAGTGGCCAGAACAGTGCGTGAGGCGAGAAGTGACCTGCGTGCACTAAAAAAATTAATAAAAAAAAAATTATAGTTTTTAGTAAATTTTTAGTTAAAAAATTTTTTATAGTAAAATTATTTATTTTTCAACAATTTGTGTGTGTTCAATTATTTATACTTGACTGACAGGTAAGGCAATTTGAACTAAACAGGATGAAGTACCGCAGTGGAACAAGATGAAGAACTCCGCTGGAAAAAACAGGATGAAGTACCTGATCTGCCGGTCCGGTCGTTCATTTCCAACGACTATCCTCGTTCGTCGGCGTCGTTGGTTACTTTTTTAACGAACAATTTATTGCCAATCGGTCGTTCGTCGTTCGTTCGTCATTCATTTCCAACTATAAAAATTGGAAGTGTGTACGCAGCTTTAGACTGATCCTGGAAGATATAAAACTTGAATATGAATAGGTCCCCTGAGAGTCAACAAGAGCAATAAGGGGGTACTTGACATCTCTGCTATACATGCAGAGTTCCCTATACTTTATCCTTTTAATGATGTTGTAAGAAAAAATGCCTGGTAATATATAGGTCCTGTAGGCAGTAGTCCTATCAATCAATCATGTATTAGGGAGGAGTAATAAAAGGAACAAATTAATTAAATTTAAATTGTCTAGCCACACAAGAATCTTTTTGTAGATACACAGTGAAGGAATAGCCTTTATCATGTTTTACCAGGTAAAAATTGAAGAAAAAAGGAAAACTAATACAGCCACCAAAAGTTTTGGTAAGCTGCAATATATTACATTATATAAAACAACAGAATAATGCAAAAAGTACAACAATGCAGAAACAACAGATAAACCCTTCTTGGCTTCAGTCATACATATAATAGTGTAGTGATTTTGGCAGACTGAACATTGTAAAATGGTTTGAGCTTCTCTGCCAAAGAATAAAATACATCATGCAAACACTGTCAGCTTTTTCTGAGACAAAAGTACTGTATTAACATATTGAAAAATTGAGAAGTGTGAGTTTGGCTTTCCAGGTAAAAATAATTATATACGCCCTGTCAGATTTCTGTAAAAGCTATTGTGCAGGCACTGTGGTTAGGAAACTAAGTCTGAGATGCTCCTTTAGAATGTCATTTGTGGTTTTAAAATGTAATTGACAATAGGAAAAGCAATTGTCTCTGTAAGCAAAACATAGAAAGAAATGCTAATAGATAAATTGTTTTCATCAATGTAAAACACAGCAAGGTGGATTAACCAAAACTGTTCAAAGTTAAATATCACTCATTATTTTTTTTAAATTAGGGACCTAACCTTATCCAATCCAGGCTACTGAGATTTTTTTCAAGTATTGGAGAGAAACTCTGCAATGGGATTAAGTAAAAATTCACATTGCAAAGATTACCCAAAGATGTATTTTTAAAATGTTTTTGCCTGCACACAATTGAATAATTAAAGTAAGCAGAGCTGCTTCTCTTTATTTGCTTAACTACTGGTAAGTAAAATATCTGATTGTGATTTGATTGCCAATAACCAGCATAAAATGTCAAACTAATGTCAAAAACAAAAAGGGACATTGCATCAAACATTAGAGATGCTCCTCAAATTCTTGGTATAGATGAAAAAGTAAAAATACTCCCCAAACTTTGTAGCTAAAGCTCCCGCATTTATTTGGACAGTGCCAACCTCTAGAGCACCCTGTCCCTATTAGTATCTGCCCAGTCAAAACAAAAACACAGAAAAAATAAGATCCAACACCCATCATTATTTTCTTCTTTCACACGGTGACACTGTAAAGAACAGTATTTCCTGACCTTTTTAACATTTAAGATAGGGAACCCCTGCTATAACTACTACATCCACCCTTACAGATTGCCAAAAGCCTGATACCTTAGCATTACAAATTGCTAAAATATGTGCAAACATTCAACTGTAGGGAACCTATGAACAGCACTAATAATGATAGGTGCTTTACCATCTGCTTGATCTTTTTAGACAAATCTTCGGCAGATTGAGCTGTAAGGCCCTGGTCGCCACCAGTATTTAGCAGACACCAGTTCCCCAATATAATGCTGCAGTCTTGGATGGTGTCTGTGGACCAGGGGAACAAAGATTAAGCAGTACAAAAACTTCAAGGCAAATCCAGAGTACAAAGCCAAAGTCATGCATGGGCTATCAGTCCACCGAACAGAGGAATTAGGCACAAGCAGTCGGGGTCATAGGCAGAGGTTAGTCCAGGCTGCATGGTATTAATGGGTCAGGGAACAGGTAAGGTAACTCACATGAGAAACTCTCCAGCACAGATTAGCCCAGCTAAATGTTACAACAGGCACTGGAATCTGGAAGCAGAGAGGCTATAAGGACCCAGCAGGCAATGGCAGCATGGGATTACACAGGAACCACTCTGCTAATCATCTGCAGCATAGCTCCAAATCCCCCTTAGCTGTGCAGTCTCAGTGCAGGGGATGCCAAAAGTGAAAACACAGCTAAAGGGAAACAAGCATGCTGCAAGCCACAGACCACTAATTCCTAAAATTCCTATGCAGCTACAAGCAGAGGGAATAGGCCATGCGCACTCTACTACGGTGGGACCGCCCGGGATAGTCGGTCAGAAGAGCCGACTACTACTCACACAAGTCCTCTTTAATATATTTTGGGGGGTTCCTAAAGCCTAACAGTTTAGCTAAAACGACAGTAGAGCGGAAGGATCTCTTTTTTTTACTGTCTCTGCTTTGTACCCATCCCTCTGATAAAAGATGAAGATTACTTTAATCCCAATGCTAAATGTGAACCTAACTTTAAGCAGATTTATTCTGACAAGTTATATAGAAGTATAAAACTTCCAGGTGTCTGTTACTTTTTATGGAATCACAGCATTTTAATTGACAATGTGATTAACTTTTTTTGTTTGATTTAGATGTAGCCATTTTGGTCAAGCATTATCCAAGGTCAGCATCTAGTTCCTGGACTGAAATGTTTGCTTATGGATGAGTGGCTATGTTAATCCATGTGCCTGTACATGTATGATACTAATTAACCCTTGCTGCAGCCTCTGATTTATTAAAGCTCTCCAAGACTGGAGAGGATACACTTTCATTAGTAAACCTGGATGAACCAGCAAACCTGGAATGTATTTCCCAAATGTAATTTGCTACTTGTTAGCAAATGTTTTCAGTCTTGGACCAGATCAAGTCCAGGTTTGCTGGATCACCTAGCTTCACTGATAAAAGAGTATCCTCTTTAGCCTTGGAACGCTTTAATAAATCAGGCCCTTTGTGACTTGCTACAAAAATACAATGTTGCAGTATGAAAGCAGATCTAGTTTTGCAATAAAACAATGCAAGCCTACAGGATTGTATTGCAAATACCGTGTTTCCCCGAAAATAAGACACTGTCTTATATTTTTTTGGGCTTCCAAAAACACACTAGGTCTTATTTTCAGGGTAGGTCTTATATACTTTTTTTAATGAAAAAAAACACCATATTCCCAAATTCCCCTTACAAATTCCCCTTCTGATCACTCTGTGCTTTTTTTCCACTGTTCGGCAGTTAGGACATGGAACAGCAGGTGGCGCTGTGCCGGTTTCTTTCGCTCTGCTTTACAAACAGGAAAAGACACGATGCTGGCAGAGGAGAGAAGAGAGACATGCTGCAGCCAGAGACACACGCAGGATCGGGTTATAAGGGAAGATAATTTTTTTAATTTTTTTTTTTTAACACATTTTTAAGGGCTCACTAGAACAAGCCTGGTTACATGCACTTCAGCTTCTGACAGGCGAAGTGCATGTAATATCACTCCGCCTGTGACAGGAGCCGGAACTACAAGGAAAGCATCGGCTTGTGCGGCTGTGTGTTAGCCCGCTGTGTGTACGCCCGCTGTCTCCCGCTCGGTGAGTACTGTTTTAATTTATGTTTGCTTTTATTTTTTTATTTTTTTTTTTATTTTTCTACTAGGTCTTATTTTCGGGGTAGGTCTTATATTAGGGCAGGTTGGGGGAAAAGTGCTAGGTCTTATTTTCGGGGTAGGTCTTACTTTCGGGGAAACACGGTAAGACAAGTGGTGTTCCTTCTGCAATAAAACATACTTATCTGCTTGTTCATAATCTAGTTTTTTAAAGAACACCAAACTAAATGTGTGGCTTGGTGTAGTATCCCGGGATATGTCAAGTATCCCAGCATACTAACTGTACTATACTAATGCAAGGGAGTTACACCATTTTGACCTGGCTAATGAAGATGGTTAAAGCTCCGACAACAGGAAAAAGACCAAGTGAAGATGCTGTAACCACTGTCGAAGGGAGGATAGGTGAATGTAATAAAAAAAATGCTATTGGGTAAGTTAATTTTATTTTATTGCAGAAAGTACAAGCTGTCTCGTCTGCCAAAAAAAGACCTGTCTGGCCGCAATGTTTTATTTTTTAACTCTAGTTCTGTTCTAATGGAAAAAAGAAGGCTAAGAAAATACTTTACATACCTGCAGCAGGCTAATGTCATCCCAACCTAGGAAAAAAGAGCTTGAGTGAAGAGCAATGGTTGTTTTTTTGTTATAAAAAGTAAAGCTTTTTTGAAAATGTGGAAGCCAGAGAGATTATAAAATAGAGGTACAAAATTCACCTGTTGGTTGTAAAAGTCTCCATCAAACTGGAGTATAACATTCATCTTCACCTGACTAAATTATACTGGTATAAATTTTAACTTGAATTTCCTATTGCTGAAATAATAAAGAAAATATGTAAATGCAGCAATTGCTAATTTATTTTTCATTATAAGCCAGTATGCAACTCTATTGGAATTAAAATTGGAATTAAAGTAAATATTCACAAATGTTCTACTGGAGCTACCCCAATGCTGTAACCTCCTATATAGGGGATAAGTCTTATAACACTGGTCATCCTGACCTGTGGGGAAAATGGAGTATAACCCTATGATGTCCAAAGGAATCAAGGGGTACCTGAGAAACCCCCCAAAAATTTGATTCAGCATGTTTATAAATTTCTAAAAGCAACAAGAAAAAGCATTCTGTGAATCAGTCTACAGGTAAGTTTAGCATTAGCTTTTTAAAATTACTGGTTTTGAAAAAAGAATAATATATCATATATCATGTGATCATTTATAAAGAGAAAAAGAGAATACAAATTTTTGTCATGTATCCATTCAACACTATAGGATCAATAATTTAGTCAACAGCAATAGGGTGAGATGTTTCTTATGGCTCACTGGTTTCAATTGTGAAAATACAGCAATTTATATTTTAAATACGGTATAAAAACAATTGCCTGTCATTTTTTTTTAAGAATAAAGGAGAAGGAAATGTGATAGCTTGACAGCCTCTGTTGAGAAAAGACAAACGCAACTTTTTATCTCATGTGTAGCTGAACAAAGTGTGCTATTGTTGAATTACTATGCTTCATAGGGGCTCAGCAGAAAGAAATATAACAATATTTTCATTCTGCTTCTCTGGAGAGCAATAAATTATAACAGCAAGGACTAATTCTAATGAGTCATTCATTTCATGATGTATTGTTAATTAGCTCCAAGAAAATTGGAACTGAATTCAAATTTAAAAAGACACCAAGACACCCAAGTGTGCAAGATTACCTACATTGGAGAAGTTTGGAAGTATTGATTCAAAAAACATTTTTTATACATTTTTGTATAGTAATTACTTTGTAGCAGAACTAGTTCTGCTTTGCAAATTAGCAGTCAGACAGGTTATTACTGCAGAAAAGGACAGGTGATGTCTTTTCTACAATACTACATACTTACCTGCCTGATCGCTACCTTCTTCTAAAAAAAAAGTATCCTAACTTTCCTCAGGGCTGCTGGGATTGAATGAGCTCCCATGTGCATGTGCGGGAGTTACGTCACTTTGATCCAGCCAAGCAGGATGGCCAAAGATTGGAACCAGGAAGTGTGTCACACTTACCTTCTACTCGCTAAAACACAGGCACCTCTCTCCTGCAGGCATTTATGAGCCCGGGCATGTCTGCTAATTCAGATTTTTCAGTATCATTCCTCCTGCCGGCCAACCAGGAAATAGCCTCTTAACCCTAGTGTTCTAATTCTGTCTGTATTTTCATGCAAAAAGCGTTACATTTTTTACATGGAAATGTATTTTACATTGTAGGGTAATAATTCTTAGGCAAAACTCACCGAAATATGTCCAATATTTATTAAACTTATAATAAATAATAAACTTTAAATAAAAAAACACAAAAATCTGTAAAAAATGTATGTATTGCATGTATAATATATATATATATATATATAAATTATAAATATATATTATATAAAGATTTCTTTGTATTGGATTCAATACAGTTATTTTCTTTTGAATCCAATACAAAATTATTTGAATTTCCTGCCGCTCCTTCTGACCGCACAGACGCATGCACCAACATCACCCGGAAACCCCAGAGAACGTCTCTGTATTCGTCGGCTGAAGATCGAAGAAAGAGGAAGTATCCCAAGGACTTGCAGGGACAGGAAGGATGCTGGGGGATGCCAACGGAACAAGGTAGGTGGGTTTTTTAGAGACCCTGAGTGTGGGTCTCTAAAGGAGAGAGTTAATAATCCCCAGCTATCTGGCTGGTTCAGACACAGCACTCAGCATTTGTGCAACATGTCTCCACAAGTGCCGAGACAGCTAGCTCTGCTGAGCATTTCCCTACATCTGTTGATCATTCAGTGGTTACCATATCCAGCTCCTGTAATAAGCATCCTTGTTGCCCAGTCTGTTGTTTCCCAGCAGTTCCCTTGTGCTGTAAAACCTGGAATGCATTTCATAAAGTCATTTGCTATTTGTTAACAATTTTTTTTCAATCCAGCATCTGATTCATTCCATGTTTTTTGGATCACCCAGGTCCACTGATGAAAGTGTACCCTCTCCAGCATTGGAGAGCTTTAAAAAATCAGCCCAACAGTGTATATTTAATGTACAAGTTGGGTATATCTTGTTTTTACTTATGTTGCCCGAATTATAGAAATATTTATAGTTGCTAAAAATCAACACAACTTTGTTACAAAATTAACCCCATTATAAAACAATACTTGCATGAAGGTTACTCAAGGTTTTTCCTAATACCTGAAAAAAAATCCAGTAATCTAGAGGATAAATAAATCTCACTATTAATATTTTATAATGTATCCTGGTTCCTAATTTTGATAAGTTAGCACCTAATATACAAAAAAGTTAAACCAAGTTTAAATGAATGCCTCTAGGTTTTGTAACATTATAATCAAATCTAATGTATTGCACATTAAAGTGATGAATAGAAGTTTTCAAATACCCCTTGTGAAAAAATAAGGCAATCAAAGGCAGTCGTTTTTTATTACGTATGCTGTGATATGAAAAAAAATGTAGAGAACTATTTTTATCCATTCACACAAAACTCCCACAGGGCTTTTCTATTACATTTACACATTTGCTGCTGCTTGCCTGAAGGACAACTGTCCTTACAAATATTGTAACTGCATGCAGGTAATACATGTGATGATAGCATTTGGTACGCCAATTACTTTTTCTTTCTTGACATGCCTTTGTACGTATTTTTCTCCACAATTGCATGCAACTCACGCTGTGCAGCAAAAATGTCATGTATTAACCACATACAGTTATAGGAATACAATGTTTTTTTTGGCAGTAGTGGACCTTTAATAAATCTTCCATATTATTTACATGCAATGTTTAAAAAAAACTTTATCATCAATGGGAATTAGGCTTTGAGGTACCAATTTATAATCAACATAATTGTATGAAAATGTAAAGAGACAAAGCAATTAGGCAGCATGCAGGGAAGACTATTCTAAAGTTTAGGTTCATGTAAACCCTGACAACAAACTTCTCATACTTACCTTTAAAGTGTAACTAATCCCTTACTTAAAAAATGACAATCAGGCAGGTCTTTTGTTGGAGAAGGAACAGACAATAACCCTTACCCAATACCAAAAAAATACCCTTACCTTTTAAAATACATGCACCTGTCCCTATTGCTTCATGGGCAAGCCATCTTTTTCCACTCATTTTTCAGGTTCTGTTCTTCTGCCATCTTGATTGGCTGGACTGGGATGACATAACTCCTGCACATGGACATAGGAGATTTTTAGCATCGGCAGTCCTGGGCAGCCCACATATCCCAACCCAACATTGTATAGTGAGCTGTGCATTTCCTTCCAGAAATAATGGGCCTGATTCACTAAAGCTCTCTTTGGAGAGGATACACTTCCATCAGTGAAACTGGTGATCCAGCAAACCCGTAATGGATTTGAAACATACCATTGAAAACTTACCTGTTCAATGGGTGCAAAAAAATACACTTTGATATTGCCAGAAATGCAGTAAAGTTAAACATTTTTGTGAACTCTAATTTTGTTATGTTAAACAATATTATCATGCATCTCCAGTTTATCTTGATGGCTATAGAACACCCCCCTAACATTATAGAGATGAGGACAGGGGGTGTTGTAGGGTGACAATGCTGCTCTCCCAAACATACAGTACAGTGAGTAAGCAACAGAATAGGAGGAGTGTGAATATTAAAGTGAAAAAATAAAGAGAAAAATTCCTAACAACAGTAAACTGCAATGTATTATGGTTGATTCCTGGGTTTGGATACAAGTTATATCCCCAGGGCAAATCTAGTGGTGGCAAAAGAAAATTTCTTACCTTCCTTCTGGATTCCTTGCATTTTTATACATATCAATGGATCTATTGTTAAAGGCCTGGACAATTATTGCTTTTTGTGATTAAAATGCCCCTTATTTTGCCATAAAATTTGAATGGCTGCTTCTTCAAAGTATGAAGCAGTTTGACATGAAAAGGTGGTGTAAACTCTGGGAGGAATTTTCTGGCTTTAAAGGGGACCTTTCAGCAGAACTTTTACTTTACATAAAAGGGTAGACAACCCCCCCCAAATCATTAATTGGGGGGGTAAAATCCTTTAAAAAAAACAGGGTAAAGCCTCTGCCTTCTGTCAATTTAGACACAATGTTCCAATCTCAGCCAGGACACTATCTGCATGGAGTTTGCAGGTTCTCTCCGTGTCTGCGTGGGTTTCCTCCGGGTACTCCGGTTACCTCCCACATCCCAAAAACATGCAGTTAGCTTAATTGGCTTCCCCCTAAAATTGACCTTAGACTACATTAATGACATATGACTATAGTAGGGACATAAGATTGTGAGCTCCTTTGAGGGACAGTTAGTGACACGACTATGGACTTTGTACAGTGCTGCGTAATATGACGGCGTTATATAAATACTGTGTAATAATAATAATCCCAGGAGACTTCTGGCTGCTCCTTCTGCGCATGTCTGATCTTGGGCTTGTGCAGAAGGAGCTTTTTCTTTAATCTCTCTTGCATAAAGAGATCAGCATTTATTTTTCCCTGTCTACCACAGGCTATGTCAACCGATCTCGTGCCTGTGTAGTGCGAGATCCGGTGTCATAGGCAGAAGGCGAAATATGGAAAAAGAAGATGGCAGCGCCGAGACAAAGGAGAATTCCAGGATTAATAGGGACCCGATCTGCAAAAGTAAAGGTGAGGTTTTTTTTTTTTTTTACTTTACTTCCACTTTAAGAAACATTAAAGTGTATTTTACAATAGATTTAGGTTCAATGTATATAGCAAAAAGGGAGAGAGGAAATTGCTCAAAGCAGCTTTATGAATTAGTAAAGCCCACAAAATCAATATTTCACATGTCAAATATATATATATATATATATATATATATATATATATTATTTTCATCCCCGGAGAGAACAAAGCAAATCTATATAAAACTGTATCACTGAACATTTCCCTGGGGTCCTAATGGCAAGAATATATTCTATTATAAGCTTACTAGTGGGTGGACAAAGCTTATCACCCAATTCAGGGGAAGCAATAAACAATTATAAATATATTGTGGATATATTGTGAAATATATTGTGGTCACAACATTTTAGAATGTTTCCAAACCATATATTGTTTACGTTCCATTGCCGCGTTTGCATAGTGAATGTTAAAAGCTATTACAAAAAAACAAACTTATTATTGGGAAAAAAATGATATTTTATTATGCTGCAATTGTTCTTTTAAAGCAGCCTCATACTGCGAATAATAGTTAGAAAAATGAAAAAAAAATCTTTCTGTAGAAATATTCAGATCCTAGGTTATGCTTTCTGTCTCATGACCTAAGCGCAAAGTCAATAAAAAATAAGTTAAATGCTAAGCAGGGGGTGGAAATATCTGTTTTCAGAGTGTATAATTTGAAGCCTAATAAATATCACAATTTACATGAACTTAATTTACGAGTGACTGCAGCTCTTTGCTGCTGAACTCTTTGACATTTTACTTTATTAAACAAAATACTTTGCAAAAATATAATAACTGAAAGGTAAAGTTCAGAGTATGGCTGTAACCTTTAAGCCTGTTTACCATAAATGATTTACAGGAAATGCCCTACAAAGAATGTACCCTGTAATATTAACATTTAAAATTGGTTAATTTATATATTATAGGTAAAATATAACATGTAGAGTTAAACACATGCATTGCTGAGTAGATAGAAATGCATAACCTAATCTAATTTGAGATTATTCTTGAATTATTATTTGAAAAACAGTTTGCAGTCCCATATGATTCCAAATGGGCATGCCAACGACATAAGCTTGGTATTCCCTGTCCAGTTTCACTATAGGTGTTCTGGTCATGTTGATATTCACTCATAGCAATCCACTTTTTGTAATAGGTTGGCACTTTTAACAAGAAAACAAAAAAGTAAGCCCACTCCTAGAGCACCATTTTTTACTTTTAGATATTAAAGTTAACATGGAGCAGAATGAAAGGACTGCTCAAATTTTACAGCTCCCTTAGCTACTCTAAGAAGGTGTAAAATGAACATATAAAAGTTAGATGTATTCCTATTTTTGCACATATTCCACATCACTGAGTCTGCTGCCATCATCCTTCTTGGAAGGTTTCCAAGGAATATGGAGTAGACAAAATCTTAAGAGATGATACTCCAGTCCATACCAAAAGCTTCTCATGAGATTTAGGCTGTTCAGTAATTCCTAGGATATAGCCAGAAGTGTTTACAATTGTGTGACCAATGCAACTTATACTGCAATCTTTCACAATTTCACCATTTTTAAAGGTTTAATTAGTGACTTGGGTTATATGTTCTAAAAGCAATTTGTTTGGCAGTTTATGCCACATAAGTGCCTTTCTGCTTTCTGCTCACAGAAAGACTCTTATATTGGTCACATCTAAAACATTGGTCATTACAGGATGACACTTGAATCCAAGCAACAAGGGCTAAATTCCGGAATCTATTTGTGCAGATTAGAGGGAAACCATAATGCATCACTATAAGAATTTCTTTTATTCAACTTATGTACATCTTTTCATGATGGCAGCAAAGATGCAGCAGTAGCATCATTGATAGGGCACATGAACATTTTTTTGTAAAGCAGAGGACAGGACAGTTAGCACCCACAGTTAGCATTTGATTAATAATTATGTCTGCTTCACTTAAATACTTTAAACCAGGGAAGATTCAGTGAACCACTGGGTTTTCAAGATTTACATATGGCTAAAGCTTGTGGAACGTGCATTCGAAGTCTTGTCTGTCCTGATGCTACTATCTTATAAAAAATGGTGTGTACTGCAGATGGAGGATGATGATGCATCCCCCTATCCACATCCAAATGTGACCACATGTCATCTTTTAAAATCAACCAGACTGGAATCTCTGCTGATTTCTGATTTCAGCTGTACACTGCCAAATCTTTGTCCAAATTGGAGCATACATTTACTAAACTAAGAACATGAGCCCCAACTTTTACAGTACCTGTTGATGCTGCCTCTGGATTCTTCTCACTCCAGCATATTTGCAATTTTCCTCATTACTAAATGAATTGTGCTGGTCTGCTAAGCAATCCCAGTGCTGACCTATCAAAATCCTGGCATAGCTTACATTACTTCTTTCAAACCCTTACCACCTCCATCTCTGCCACAAAATATAAAGAAAAAAAAGTTAACCCAATCTTCCAATAAGTCCAACCTTATACTTTTCCCAACCCGCATCAAAAAAATTAATAAATAAAAAGTTAAACTGAAAAAGCTAAAGTTTCTAGTACGGGACCAAAGTCATTTTTTGATAGAGCCATTCAAAGCTTTCAGCATGTCTATGATTACCTCCAATGGCCTTTTACCTGACCTTTTAGGCTTGTGTAGGTGAACGTTTATTTTTATTACTACTTATTTTTACTTCATTTCTGTGTGATTGCGTATTCAAAGTGAATATGATTTAATCTAATTTAGTTAACATTCACTATTGAACATAGACCTTAAAAAGTGAACATTACTGAACAATCAGTCTCCCTTCTTTTAATAAATAAGCCACATTTTTTGTAGTTAATAAATATAAAGCAGACTTCTATTAAAAGTAAGCTAGGGTAGTAAGGTTCATCGCGACATAAATGTCTTGAATAAAAATGAGTCCTCATTTTAAGGTTTAAGAACTACTTTTTCAATGTTAGCATTTAGGCATGACAAATATGCCAATCCTAAAATGTAACTGGCTTTTTTGTCACTAGCGTGTTATTTGAGAAAATTCTTTATATGCTCTTATACTTTATACACTATACTATTTACTAATGTTTTAAGAATTGTAATACAAGTGAATTTTTTTTTGATTATATACTTTGAAAACATTAAATGGAAATATTTCTGTAGAATAATAAAGGAGGCTAGATGCGCCATCTCAGAACACAGTTGCCCCCAGAACTTCTGTGCACATAGGTTGGTATCTAGGGAAGACCTGAGAAAGGTCCAGGAGCCCACAGATAATGCAGTAAAGGATTCCAAAAGAGACAAGTCCAGAATACAGAGCCAAAGGTCATACACCGGTAATTAGTCCACCAGACAAGGTATCCAAGGGTAAAGACATTGCAGAGTCAGGGACAGAGGCAGGGAGGGTTACCAACAGTAAATCTAATAAATAAAACACACTAGCAGCAAGTCAGCTGGGTTAACGCACCGACAGGCAACTGGTGACTGGGAACAGAAAGGCTATAAAGTCCAACAGCCAATGACAGGGTGGGATTGCAAGCAGTAACGTCTCTGCTTGTTGGCTGCAGCATAAACTCCAAATCTCGTTCAGCTGCACACAGCCTCTGAGCAGGGGATGCCAAGAGACCATAAACAGCTAATGGAAAACTGGGGATGCAGCAGATTGCAGAGCAGAAGCCTGATAGCTATTTGCTTGATCTCCCCTGTGCAAGAGGCCCCATTGGAAAGAATAGACATAGCACACAGGATTGCTGGCTAGATAATCATCTCCTAACAGCTACCTAACAAATGTATCATTTTAATGAAGATATCCTTTAGTTACTGTATACACCATAAAATTAACTCCCTAGTCATAGTGTTCCTCAAACACTTTGAATGATATATCAAGGTCCTCCAAATGTTCTGGCGAATGTTTTAAATCCCAAACAAGATCTATTCCAGGTTTGCTGGATCATCCAGGTCCTCCCATAACTGTCTACCTTCTCTAGTCTTGGAGAACATGTTAGGCATCTTACACAGTTAGACAGCTTCCATATTAGGATTAATATGCTAGTCAATAAATAAAACTTCATTGATTCCAAATGTTCTTCTTGCATTATGTAATTCTCTAGTTTTTACTGGTACATTTTTTTGGTTAATATGCGGGAAAATGCATCATATGATCTTTTGTGTTTATAGCCATGTAGTTTCTCCAATTCCACTGTTATTCCTATACTGGCTATAACTTTGCTGTTTGTTTCTAATAAATTACGCCTAAATTAGTACTGTAAAATGTAAAAAAAATACTAAAACATAATAAAAAGAATATTTTATTGACATTCTTGAACTGTATCAATACTTAATGTACAGTAACAGTTTTCATTCTTTTTAACCTTGCTTCATTTATTTGTGTTTTTTTTTAAATTATAAGAAGAGCAAGACTGTTTCAAATATACAGAAAATATGCCCAGTGTTTTCACTAAAATCTTCTGTTGTGTTTGTGCCTTCATACAATGTTTGTATGTTTATTTGTATTCCTTTCCTTTTACATTGCTTTTTTTCCCACAATAATTTTTATTGCAAAGAATACCTAAATCATATTTACAGATGTTCAGATTACAATTGTTTGTAAAAGTCAGAGAAGTGAAATATGATTCAAGAAGACCAGGTACAATGATATTGTGTGACTATGTCTAGTGAAATAGCCCTAGCCACCTCCATTAGGTAAACTTGCTGCACCTTGGCTTGTCACATCTCTACAATAGGGATTGTTGTCAATTTCAACAGTACCAGGATGCAGGAATAAGCTGCAAATATGAAAAATCAAATATGCTTTATAAGCCTTCAGGGACATATCACTGGTATGCAAAATACATGCCTCTGGTAAATTAGACACTACCGACTTGGTTGTTTGTTGGCACTATTGTCTTCCAGAAGGTGAACTTGGGCAATCCCAACAAATGTGGACCATGGTCCCAACCTCCTGGTGGCATAACCACCAAATATCATTGGTTGGAATTTTTCCATCAAATTTACAACAAATTGAGGCTAATGTAAAAGGAAATATAGACTGTTCATTAAACAAATGAGGGGAAGCTTTGCAGATGCTATTGTGCATTCTTTGCACAGTAAATTTTCATCACATTCATGATGTGCCGGATGCTCCAACAATAGTCAGCCATCATATCCCATCTACCCTGATACTGTCCTTCAATGACCTTCAAATCTTAGTGAAATCATTCACCTTGTTTATCACTGACTGCACCCAGGTTTTCTGGGAAGTCAGAAAGATGGCTATGCAGAAATTGCTCCTTGATGCTCATATTGCACCCAAGCATTTGTAGCTCTCCAAGAGTTTCTGGACAATTTCTGTGTAATTATTTGCTCGTGTGTTTCCAAGAAAGTCCTTGACAATGGCTTTAAATGATAACCAAGCATTCTTTTCGACTGCTGACATTGTCCTGATGAAAAGTTCATCTTTGATGAGCTGCCGAATCTGTGGACCATCAAACACACCAACCTTTATTTTATCAAATGACAGGCTAGGAAATGCCAAAATGAGGTACTTGAAACACTCTCCTTCAGTTGGCAAAGCTTTAACAAACTGCTTCATCAGACCCAGTTTCATGTGCAGAGGCAGCAATATATTATTGTTTCTATCAACAAGTGGGTCTCATGTAGAATGTTTGGATGACCTGGTTTTAGGGCAGATCTTGGAGGTCAATTCCTTTCCACCCAATGCCTCTTACAAGCTCTGCTGTCCCACATGTACAGATAACAGGGATACTTGGTGTATCCACGTTGCTGACCAAGAAGGAAGCATACCATTTTAAGGTCAACACAGATGACCTAATTGTGTTGGTGATATTGCAACAACTCAATGACTCTCTTTATGTTTGCATATTCTTCACAAAGAGAAACTAAATTGCCAATTGGGACTGACCCAAATATATTGCTATTGTGAAGGGGGACACACTTTAAGCTCCATTTTGAACTATCGATGAATAGTCGCTATTGTTGAGTTATAGATTGGAATTCCCAATTTCTCCATTAAACCAGGTATGTTATGGCAATACACAAAGCCACTGTCAGTTCTAAAGTACTGCAGAAATCCAATTTCTCTGGTTCAAAAGTACAATACCTATGATTCTTTTCAAGTAACTTTTTCTCACGCAGTCTTGATGCTAGGAGTTCTGAACCCTTCATCGGTAGTCCCAAATCACGTGCCAAATCACTGAATTAATGGTGATCAAATCCCTTACGAATAGAGTCCTCTTCAAATTCAAACTCTTCATCATTGTTGTCACCTAGTTCATCACCAAAATCATGTTATTCAAGAGAGGGTAGTATAATGAAAACCGGCACTGGGATTTCATCTGAATGGGCCACTGGGCATATAGCCGATGGTAGACTAGCATACTCCATGTTACATTTATTTTTCTTGTTATATCCTGAAGTTTTCATTATACAAAAGTAACAGTTACTGAAATGATCTCCTGGCTCTCGCCAAACCATGGGTATACCAATTTGCATCTTATCATACGTTCCCTTTGTCCACATCTGTAAACCCTCACCACACTGTTTGTGCACCTTATAAGGGCACAAGACTTATCTTGATCACCAAGTTTAACCCCCCAGCGGTGACTCTGGTAGATTTTACCTGCAAGTGACACTCGGGGTCACCAAAAACTTAAAAAAAAAAACACTTACCTTCTTCCTTTGGCATCCTACGGCGTCCAGTTTGTCCCTACAGGTCCTTGGGACATGTCTTCTTCCTTCAATCTTCAGCAGGCAACTGCAGCTACGTTCTCCAGGGTTTTTCCAGTAACATCAGTGCATACGTCTGTGTGGGCGGGAGGTGCGGCGGGAAATTCAAATACTTTTGTATTGGATTCAATACAAAATAGCTGTATTGTGTCCAATACAAAGAAATCTTTATATAATATGTATATAATTATGTTGGATTTAGTTATCAGATATACTTTTAAAAATCATTTTCATATCAATTTTTAATAGCAGTACTCAGGCCTGTTCAGTGGTATCTCCTTGCTTGGTGGCAGCAGGGGTTGGTAAACATCAGTGGTCACATAATGTGGGTGCCCAGTGGACCAGTAGCAATGTAGCCTGCATACTGCATGGTGACACAACCCCAACAAGAGTATCACAAGAAATGTGTTTGATTAGGTTAAAAATAATGCAGTCTAGATAAATAGATTTAGAGAGAGATATTAGAGAGGTAAGTCAGAGAGACAGAGGCAAGGGTGGAGGTGTGGTAATTTGCAGTAAAAGCTAGGTAGTATATAAATAAAAAGGAGTTTCACTTTAGAAAAATAAGGAAAAAATCTATATTTTAAAGCAGGACTTTTAGTACCATAAAGAAGGTGAACATTTTTTTTCAAGTAATACCCAGATGATTCTCTGGATAAATATATATGAACACATTCTAAGTGGACCTTGGTTGGAAATCATCAGACTTTTCAGCTCATCATTCTCTTCATATAGATTAGTTATTGAAACCTAGGTATTTTTATGACATTTTGTAGGTTCTTTTTAAGTTTTTATGACATAATTATTGAATTTTTTTTACATATAGGTTAATAGACATTGATTTACTGGTACACAAAGCTTAATCTAAATGTTATTGTAAATGTGGTCAATACTCACCTTTTCTATTAGGAGCTGGCATTATGGTTGTAACAGTGCTGAGTTTTTTTTAGTAAATCCATTCTTTGTGAGAGTATTGACTGGCTCTTAATGAGAGTTTGAGGTGGGTGTTTGGGGTAGAGAAGCATTCCCAGTATGTAAAATAAGCCTGCATTTATATCCTTATTGAATGAATGGTCCCAGTCTTAGTTAGAGCCATAGCTGTGCTAGCGAAGATTTAGATTGGAAGAGGAGTATTGGCAGTGAAGGGCAGCATATAAATACTTTCATAAATAACATGAATTAACAGAACACTTTACAATCTCTAATGTTCGGTGCTTAAATTTGGCATAGGGCTGTATGCTATACCTGTCATTGGCAATAAAGCACAGCTCTGCTAATTCAGACAGCACACCTGTGATGGCAGCATGGAATTTCTCGAGTTGGTTTTCATATGGAAATGGTAACATTGGAACATATTACATAATTTGTATTGAATTGACCACTTAGGGTCCCCATCAGAAGTCCATTTATTTACATGAATTTTTATAGCACCAACATATTATGTAGTCACATCACCAACTGTAGGTTTAATCTCAGGTGTCTACCATAGTCATATGTCATTAACAGAGTCTAAGGGCAATTTTTTAGGGGGAACACAATTACCTAACAACATAATTTTGGGATGTGTGAGGAAACCAAAGTGCCCAGGGGAAACCCATGCAAACATGAGGAGAACATACCAACTCCCTGCAGATTATACCTTGGCTGAGATTGGAACCTGTGACCTACTACTGCAAAGGCAAGAGTGCTAGCCACTGAGCCAACTATGCTGCCCATGTCTATGTGACAACTGTGTGTGTGCAACTCTGCGTGCAACTGGGAGACCCCCAGGCATAATTTCTACACTACAAATTTAGGAAAACCGAGGGTAAATAAATGCCTAATAAAGCTTTTATATTATTTTTATTACAGTAGTTCCATTTATTCTTCCTTTTCCCAAACTGCATGTGAATGGCTGCCAACCACTTGTGCAGTCAATCAGAATGCCCCATTAATTAAATTCAAATGAATGGGGCATTCTGATTGGCTGCTCTTGTTCCTCCTATCAGCATCCCCACACACACACTTTCCACTGTGGGTTTGCGGAATCCGCAATATACCAGGACCGCAATATAGAGGGGGACTACTGTATTGGATGTACATAAATTTTAAATAAAAAGAAAAAAAAAACTAAATAAAAAACAAAAAATCTGTGAGTGTGAGCCCCTCCACTCAAATCCAAGATGGATTGTTTTAAAGTTTAATCAGACTTAAGTAATATATTTGGAATCAGGGGACTCATGCTTTGAGTAACAGTAGGCATCCCTGACACAAATAATTTAACATTAGCCCTAAAGAGTTGAAGCATATGTGCATTTCAGAAGTTTTTTTTCCAATATCTATGTCAATTGAAACAGTAGTGTACACAAAAGCCTTTCTCCAGCCATCAACTCCAGTGAAGTTCACAAAACCCAAATTTACAGACTCCTTCTTTATGTCTGTACTTCACAACGGGGCAAAGATAACTGAGCTGACAATGTGAACCTTAGTTGTAACCTATTCTAAATTAGCCATACCTCAAACTATATTGTTGAAATCCTTAAGAATGCGTAGTCTGTACTTAGCGGCAACAAACAGTTCGGAATGATTTATTTACCTTTTTACGGTTTCCTAGCTTAGCAGATATCCACCGTAAATAACAAGACTGTTTTATTTTTCTTTATGGTTTAAAACCTTTTATAGCAGGAGGCATAAATATACATTTATGTGTTTTAGTTGCACACTTAAGGAAAGAAGAATCTATTACAAAATACTTAGGACAAGGTCAAAAAGAAAAACAAATTCATATATTCTTTGAAATATCTAGATGTACTTTTTTTTTAATTTAATCGAAAATGCAGTTTTTTTGTGTTTTTATAGTAATTGTGAGGGAGGAAATGAACAGGCCAAAACAAAGTATTAGATTTAATATTGGAGAGGTATAAGGATGGCTTGTGGTTATTCTTTGACTGACTCAAGCTGCTTGTAACAACGGTCATCTCTCCCACAGCATTTTAATCATGTACTATTATTTATGAATGACTACAGCAATAGTTTTCTGTCAGGCAGTCATCTTTTCCATTACTCTAGCCTCTCCTGGCCATTTTATGATCATCTGTGAAATCAACTGTGTCTGAGAGAAAGTTGTCTGCAGTAAATTTATTTATTGAAAAGTGTAGGCAAGTCGCTTTGAAAGAGAAAGATGAGCACATAAAACAGGATCAATTTGAAGTGGGGAAAAAACACCCTAGCATCTGGCATGCTCTTTTTTTAATAAAAATTACACCCTTTCTTAAGATTCTACAAATAAAAAAATGCAGCTAGATTAACTGAATATTGTTCGAGGTGTCAAAATGTGACAGGCTCTTATAAGGATTTAGTGCTAATACAAGGCACTAGAGTCTCCCATTATTGTAGACCATTGCAGTGCCATGTTCATCGTTCTGCATAATGTGATTCATATGGAAATGCAGAATGCTATTACATAAAAAAGCAGTATTTACAGGATTTATTTAAACTAGTGATTGGTAGTTTTGGCATAGAACACTTTGTACAAACAATAAACTATAGGTGTAGTAAACAACCTGTCTTTTTATAATAACAAGAAATATAAAAAAACTCATTTGTTAGTAGTTCCTATTTGTATGCTTTGCTAAACTTTACACTTGTGTACTGGGTAAAGCTGCATACATATATCAGGATGGAGCTCCCACTTCCCATACTCCTACTACAAGCTGTTTAGTCTTCCATTCTTTGCAAAGAACGCTACCTTTTCTTTTTTTAGCAACACATAATCAGAAACAATATTGTCTACTATATTATCCTTAATTATTCCCTATCGCCTTACATAATACATTTTATCATTTCTAAAACAAAAGTAAATTTTTATTCCAAACTTAGAATTTTAGTTCTTCAGAGGCAGTATTGCCATCTTACTACAGGGCCTGAAATAAATTGTAACAGGATCGACGGTAAGTTTTTTGAACTTGCAACATTTGCAAGAGACAGATGACGGCAAATGGTTATTATATGATAGAGATGTACTGATATTTTGGTTTTGACAAGACATACACATTGTACTACTGGCCAGAAAAAAGCAAAATTGATAAAAATGTAACCCTAATACAGCTGTTTGAAACATTAAAATGATATATACATTGCATTACTTTATCCTTGGAACATAATTGGTACCATTGTATGATTTTCTATAAAATGTTAGTCTGACTACCAGCTGAACCCATTATCCCCTGGCACCTCGGCCCTATGGCATTAACATATGCAACCTGTAGCCATTTACATTCCAATCCAAACAGATGGGTAGGAATGCTGGCAATGAAAAAACACTGAATGAAAACGTATCAGCCCTAAATACAAAATATGTGTTTCTCTAAGTTCCAGCCAGCATATATTTATGCCAATATGACATTGGATTTTCTTGCTAAAACAACTAACTTTACAATAAAATTCATGATATCACAGACTGTACAGCTGTTATTTGTGATTCAGGTTATGCTATGAAAGAAAGTATTTAACTGATTGTCATGGATAACAGTTTGATATGTCATTTCTTTATTTTTTTTTTAATTTTGGCCTATACATTTTCAGAGTGGCAGTGGTAACTGCATGAAAAATTTGTCCGCTGTTCAGAAGACCTGTGCAGAATCACCCACCAAAAGCAGAGTTAGGTACAGAAGCTTGAAAGAAGTTATTTTACATCCCAGTAGACACAGTCTATTAGTAAAGGTCTTGTGACACCATTGTGCCATCCTTTTGAATGTAATTGCTTTACAGTTAGAAAGCAAAATGAAAGAATAAGCTTTTATGTTTAAGGAATTCTATGTGACTGATAAATCTTAACTAAAAGGCTGGTAGGTGATAGAAAAATATGAATATAATTACCAAGTACATCTTGTCTTATTGCAATATCGTAAAGTTGTTGTAAACTGTATTTTAAAAAGTGATTTGCAATCTTTGAAAATTAACAGTTTTTATAAATGATACTCAGTTGTCCTTCCATGACATTCCATATTAAAGCACTTTCTGTATGGGGTGACAACACTCTCCTGCATAAGTGTTTCTGATGGAGAGTATAGGTGGCTATATGTAAATGCTGAAGCACAAGCATTGTCCAGTGTTGTTGCCATCAGAAATCCTGCTCTGGGCAGATGCTGGAGCAAGTGATTGTAGACAGAAATAAGCTCCAAAGTCTCTGGCATATATCAGTAGTACTAAAATAATAAATAGACAATATTATTTTAAAATAGTTTTGGAAATCATATATGATATACAGTACACTATGAACAAAGTGTTATAAAGTTAGAATTTACATTTAACTAAAGTTCCAATTTTAGGAATATACGATCAGGTAACCCCCCAATAACCCCTCCTGTCTTCCTGATCTCTACGGGTATGCAAAACACTAACTGGCAATCAAAATGGCTGCAGATCCTCTACAGGAAGAAAAGAAAGAAGAAGATAGAAGCACCCTGCGAGGGAATAAGCATAGGTGAGTAACATGAGTTAAGTTTTGCGTTAACCATGAGGCTTTTTGTAGCTGAACTGCCCTAAGTGACTTCTACATCATTTATAGGACTAGACAAGAGATATAACATTAAAGATGAACAATGTATGAGAGAGAGGAAGTTTATTGTTGATGGATGTGGCCTGACACTGGGTAAGCAAGAGATGCTACAGTAATGGATGGGTTCAACTAACTGAGTTATGTAGCTATGACTAAGCTTAAGTAAAAAGTTCATTTTACTCCAGATAAGCATACTTTCTCTTGTTATGTTCATATCTATGGAATGTCTCTACCTCTATTTTTCCCCTTTGTATTTATTTTTTTCTAAATCCATTTTCAGTCTACAAACAATAGCAAATATAGCTTTCAAAAGAATAGACTGTTGTTGGTACGTGGACATTAGTAACCTCTTTATCACAGCATTTATAGCTTTTAATGATAGTAAATTGTAAAGCTACTGCAAGCAAGTTTTCTTTTAGTTTAAAATATTATATGGCATTTTTTTTTTGCAATAATCAGGTGTATCCACCTATTGGATTGTACTGTAGATGGAAATTGAGTAGAAAATGCAAGGTTAGTAATCATATAGACAGCGATAAATGAAATAATGTTGTTGATCATGATGATGATGATGATTGTCATTGACAATAAAAATAAATTTGTGGTTTCTGCTGGAATGCAGAAGCCTGCCGACAGAATCTTAATGGAAGTACACAACTGAACAGAAAAGTATGGCTGGTTGAAGGTCATGAAAGAATGGAGAAAGAATGCTATTTGTGGAACAAGACATACATGTCAAGGGACTTGGATCTTTTCTCAAGAATTAAAGCTGACTTTAAAAGAATGTCGAGACTTCATGTAGATATACATGAAGCCACAGTATGTATCCCAACTTCATGCATTTTTATTATATCAATATCAATCTATATATATACTGTATATATATATATATATATATATATATATATATATCTTCAGTACATAAATGATTTCTATTAGAAGCCAGTACTTGAGAAGAGCTAGAATACTAGGTGTTGTACTCATTAGCTCATTTATCCAATTATATTTTACAGACATTAATAATATTTTTACTATCAGTAGATAATAACGCTCTTCAATTTGCCTTTTTTGAATCAGAGTTATAACACTTCAGTTCACTTGAGAAACATCAAGTAACAAGTTTGCATGCATGATGATTGATAATTGGATAATGTTATTCTTTCATAAATGAAATGCACTGTAAGCATATTGTTAATGTAGTCTTACAATTATTCAAAACAGAAACGCTTTTTCATTCATACATGGATAATTTTTGTCTTAATGAGTATAATCAACATGTACTCTATGTTTAGTGGGAACTGAACTATATTGAAAAAGGGTGGAATTTTTTTTAGGCAAAAAAAGTTAAACTTAGAACTTACATGTATTAAGTATACAGCTAAATATGCATTTGGTATGGTAACTGTTTCTGTGGAAGTGCCTATTAATTCTACTATATGGCTTATTTTTCTGAAATGCGTCCTGCACACTTCTACTTTCTGTCAGTTTCAGCAGTCAAATGAGTTTTCCTAGATGCAATGTCTGATTAGTTACCTAATGACCTCATTTAGAATTCTCTGCACTTTACCGCAGCGCAAAATATCCACCACATAGCGACATGTCTGCAACAGGTGAACATTACTGGGTGTCGGGCCATTCTGATTAATAATGGATATACATCCTTGGATGATGTGGTTGGATCCACTTTTAAGAACTTATTTATTGTTTTTGGGGGGTTTTATGGTGTATGGGTGCTTTTCTTATTTGAATTTACCTATTTGTGGTCATGTAAAAGTAATACACTACTCCTTGGGAGGGGGTGTATATCTGGTTACCTTTTTTTAAAAGGGGTTTACAGATTCCAGAGTAAGCTCTCAAACTCTCCCATTCTTTTTTCCCTTATTATAAGGAACTGCCCAAAGTTGGGGGAAGGCATGTGGCCTGGTATGGTAAAGGGTGTGTGTAGTATTTAAAAAAAAAAAAAAAGTTTCCTTTATTTGATTTTATTCTTCTCCTCCCTCCCCCTTCTCCCTTTCCTCTGTCTATCTCTTTCTCAGATTGCTCATATTAATTTCTTGGTGCAGGAAAATACAGTTATAGACAAATAGAGTTATTTGTCAAGGCTAGTAAACAGAATGGCATCAAGCCACACGATCATTGCTTTTCTTACATTCATTTTTAATGAAAAGAATTAGGTGAATGTAATGTGGTGGCTCTTTTTATTAAAGGAACTGTATGTAACCCATCATCTACCCCATATAAGGACACCAAACACTTTTATAACTTACTTCTATGACACTTCTAAAAATGACATGACATGAATAACATAATAAACTTGGTATGGTGGATTTACCAAAACAGATATGATGTCTACTGCCAGTAGTAATCCAGTTTTTTTAATTCGCTCTCACACATGATTGTGTATTTAAAATGAACATGTTTAAATTGTTAAATAATTTGCTTTTCAAATTGACTATATATTACAAGAGAAACATTCACTTAGCTAAGTAAACAGCCTACATCTAATCCCTTAATTTAATTCTAATAACACTCCTAATTATTACCTTGGATTTATTTAAACTATCATCAACATATATGTTAAAAGGAGGTCAGTACTAAAAAAACATAGGGAAGTGCTATTTAAATGTCTTTTTTTGGTGCACTTATGGAAACCCTAGCCATAAATATGGCTTCTACAATTAAAGGCACTTTCTTCTTTTAATCTCAGCATTCTGCAGGTGGAGCTGGTTTCCAAAATATTGGTGCTGAAATACTCAGGATCACATCGCTAGTGACTAAAACCTTTCTAGGATTTAAAGCAGAGGTCTAGGCAGAGTTAAGCCACTGTAGTGAAACATTATTTCATCATTAAACATCATTACAAGGCTAGGGCTACACAATGCAAATCATGCTGATGAATTAAAAACAATTATAAATAAGAGAAGTAAGCAAAAAATTTTTATATATTTTATTCAAGCTACCAATATAGAATGATTATTTGCCTGAGTATAGTTCTATTGAGGTGCTAATGGTGCATTGGCTTTAAAACGAAACAAAATGTAAATGCATGAGAGGTGTAAATAATTTAAAATTAGAATAAGTAATTGTTGCTGTTGATATTATTAATATTATACAATACAGAGTGTAGTGCAGTGCAGCAACCAATCAGTTTGTATCAGTTTCCTTCAAGCAGACCAATAAAGACGAGTTTCTGAATAATACAGGTACTGCACATCATTGTTCTTGCATCATGTTCTAAATTACATTTCAAAAGTTTAGCATACCAGTAATGTGTACACTTCCAAGAATTATTATTAAAACTTTACTTTTTTTCTGTCAGCCAGAAGACAAGCTACTGTAGGTATCTGGCTAAAAAAAAAAAAAGTGTCCCTAAAAAGCATGAAGGGAAGACACAAAGGGTTTGGTTCTCACTCTAATCAGAAAACATGTCTAAAATCACAATAGGCTCTTTACACCAATATTGTCTAAATTGCTGGACATCAACATTCTTGAGTCTACTGAGATTTGAAAAGTAGTGCAGCATTTGAAAGTCTGCTTCTATACTATTATACTGCACTCAATCTTTGTCAAAGTAAATGATGGAAAGCACCTTTACAGCACAATAGAGTAGAAAGTTTTAATGAAGTTTCCGTACTAATGGTCAAGAAACTTTGGGTTTACACATGTAATAAGACTTGGTTCTTAACCAGTGATTCAAGGTACTTTTTGTTAGATTCTTTGTAACAGATACTCTCTTGATTATCAGCCAACGGGGTTGCAAAAAACATAATACAATTTGGTCAATGTCCCACAATAGTAGAATGATTCTCATTTTTAAAATAAATTGATACATTTTCTACTATTCGTTATTTGGAAAAGGACATGGAATGGAAATGGAATGGAAACAAAACTGACCAAATGTGTGTCCTGCTTATGTGTACATATACTATCAATCATACATGTGTGTTTAAGTGTGTGAATATATATATATTTATATATACTGTACATCTCTACAGTGTATACTGTGTACTTAATATACCTAATATATATACTTAATAATCAAACTAGATGTAGACACTGTTTACATACAAGATAAAGGTCTATATTTGCTTTACTTTTTTTGGAGTAGGTGAATGCACTGTTGATTTATTTGGTAAAATTATTACCAAAATGTTGCTTTAATTAGTCCAACCAAATTAAATAATTTAATTATGTGCAGATGCCGGCTGGTAAAATCATCCACTAAAAATATATATCAGGGTCTTCAGCAACCAAAATTCCCTGCTGTCTTCCTTGATTAAGCCTCTCTCCTCCCAAAAGTAAAACATATGCAGATTAAACCAGAAAGTGTTACACACCCTGGTAGCTTGGGAAAAGACAAATGTAAAAACATGATTGAGAACCTACTTGCCACCATTTGTCTGAATCACATTAAATGACACTGTGTTGACCAACCCTTTAAAATGCTGGAATAACATCACCCATCCAGTGGGTACAAAGTTTTGACCAGATATCAAGGTACATTTGGACTATAGGATTTATACAAAGAGTTATTGTGCATAGCTCACCAGAATGTGAAAGCGGCATCTTGTTTGGAACTGCCAGGATTTTGCCTTTGTAAGAAACATTTTGAAAACTTTTAGCCATTTTGATATTATTATTTCTTCTCTACCAGGCCTGCTGAATACATAATTTAAAACTTGAAAACAAAACATTTGCCATTCAAAATTACCTGACACATTTTTAGTTTCAGAAATAATGAGAAACTCACACATCAATATAACGGCATATCTGGCATGACAACAAAAAACATGTTATTTTGTACAAAACTACACTAAAATTACAGTACAATTTCACTAAAAGAAAAAGAAAGCAAAAAGGAGAAAATAAGAAAAACTCTCTGTCTGTAATATGGTGTAAAGTGTGGAAGAGTCAGGCTTTCACAAACATGAAGAAAGTTCTGTGTTCTTTGTTACCTTCCAATGGGTGGGGACCAATTGCACCATTTGACCAAGGCTTAACGTTGCAAGGCATCTTCCTAAAATCAGAAGGATATGATTCTCCAATCTAGAAACATGTTATTTCTAAAAAAAAAGAAAAGCCAAAATGAGCATATAATTTACCTACATAATTGATTATATCATGTGTCTACATATTTTATAGTAAAAGGTGTTCCCTGTCTTTCCCATTAAAGAATATGGGTAATGCATGTGTGTATCTGTGGGTGCATGAGCGTGGAGAAGAACTTTGTAGCACCTGCTGCTGAGTAATTCAATTGCATTTATTGGAAAAAGCAGATTAGTACAATCATTTAGTAAAATTATCACTAAATATTTATTTTAAGAACTATCTATAATATATATTGCAGTATATATATATATATATATATATTAGTATGCAAAATACATACAGTAAACACAGATCTGTCAATAAATGTAATAAATATTGTCCTTTTTACATTTCTGATTTCATTGTGAAAATGGAGAATTTAAGCCCCCTGGGGATTTGGGGAATTATATCTTTGCAAGCAGTGCTCTAAAAAAACCCTAGTCTTTTATAGATTGTTACAATTTGCTTCATTTATTTATTTGAATATAATTAGTAAAAATGTTACATGTTGCCTAAAAACGCATATTCTGTTGTTGGCTTGTGTTGCAGGCTGTAAATTTGACAACTGGCAAGAAGCAAAGCAAATGTCAATCAAAATGCAAAATGTCAAGCAGAAACTATTCCAATAATACAATTATTTGTAATAATGAAACATTTGGAGCAAAGAGGTAAACATGTAAATGTAAGGCAAATATAAATATTCATATAGAAAGCACACTATTTTAGTATTGATGTTTTTTTTTACAATTTGTTTGATTGAAAACTTATAACACATTACATTAAAAATCAGCAACATGATCAAAACACACTTCGCCTCAGTATCTGTATCAGCCACAAACCACATTGGCTCAGTGTGTCTGCCTACAAATATTTTACCATATATTGGTCATTCAACCCTCAAGAGCGTCACCTTACATAATCACCAAACGCCAGCATTTTACTATATTTGTTTTAAGGAATCAGATATTCATCCTCTTCTTGGCACTGTCAATAACCCACCACAGGCTGCATTGAGCTGTTGTCACCACAAGACTGAATGCCCTGCCACCAAGGGGATCATCTAGGCTTCACATTAACAGTTGAATACAATCTGTATGCAGATTCTACACAAAAAAAAAACTTTATTAAAATTCGACAGAATTTAAATAATGACAATTGACCCTCTCAATGTTTAATTCTGGCTAAATGATTGTAGATTGTAAGCTCTTCAGGGCACTGCTGCTGTCTGTATTTGTCTGTCATTTGCAACCCCCTATTTAATGTACAGCGCTGCATGATATGTTGGAGCTATATAAATCCTGTTAATAATCCTAATATTATTATTATTATTATTAGTGTTATTAATAATAATAATAGTAATATTAATAATAATGAGGGTGTACGTAACTCAAAAACCTCCTGGATTATCATCTGCTCATACTCTTGATTGCCTCTGACTCAAAATCCCACCCCTGTACAGAATATACGAGCACTTAACATAAAACCTACTTTCAGGGAGCTCGCTGTCAGTCCATTGACATCCACAGTCATATTAAAAACTATAGAATCATTATCTAAAATTTGCCAATACAAGTACAACCAGCCTGGAACAAAATTTGTCAGAATCACTTTGATCAATACATAAGAAATTGTTCAAATTTTAAGCTAGTTAGCGTGATCCTCACAACTGGTGAACCACCCAGTCCAAGAAAGTACTAAATGACTGAAAATATATTTTCACAAATTGCACATCCCATTGGTAGCACCAATACAAAAATCATTGTTTCTCCAAACTACAATCTATTAAATGTTGACTATAATGATGTATTTGGAGCAGATGATTTGATATCCACATTGCCCACGAGAGCTCCTTTTCCTGTTTTCCAGATAAAGTTAAATGCAGACCGTGACCATCCAAAACAGCAGGTCATCTGCTAACCATAGCCAGATCTCATTGCATTCCCTGGTGTCTTCTCCTTTTCAAGCATTGTTGATAGCTTTTTGGGTACTGGCAACCCTCTGTCTTTTAAACATTTTGCAATGAGGTGGTTGATGTCACTAGGACAGGTGAGTATCGCAGGTTTAGTTTTGCTGACATCTCTAGGAAATGGCTGGTCGGAGCTTACAGCAACCTGAGATGACCCACCCTCACCCCCAACAAATATGTAGCTCTAAGAACAGACATAACCTCTATCCATAAACAATATCCTTGTGATTTCAAACCAGAGAGGTATGAAATGCAATCTATTGCCTAAATCATCCATCATAACATGGTCAGAAGTTCCCACAATAAGTTTTTTAAGCTTCCAGAAATGTATCTTAATAGCAAAACAAACTAGAACACTTATGTATTCACATCAAAACACTACTAAAACTTTTTAAATGAAAATATCAATAAATGATGTTCTTTGCACTCTTTTCTTCACCTTGTAAGGCCCTGGTAAGCACCAGTAATCGCCAGTCGCCGATCCCCCAAACTAATGCCGCAGTCTTCACCTTTAGCAAGCCCCCGCTCAGCATCGAGAGACTGGTTGGGTCTCCCAGCATACAGTTGCCTCCAGGGCTTAGTGCGCAAGGACGGCATCTGGGGATGGGCTGGCAGCAGACCAGGGCCACACAGATTAAGCAGTACAAAAACTAGAAGGCAAATCCAGAGTACCACGCCAAAGCCATAAATGGGTGGTTAGACCACCAAACAAGGTACAGAGTGAGTAGACACAAGCTGGGTCAGGTCACAGGCAGAGGTCAGTCCAGGCTGCTTAAAAATCGATGGGCAATAGTTAGCAACAGTAAACGACAGAGTAAAACTCTCCAGCACAGATTAGCCCAGCTAAACACTACAACAGGCACTGGAATCTCAGAGCAGAGAGACTATAAGGACCCAGCAGCCATTGACAGCCTGAGATTGCCTGCACAGCTCCAAAGCCCCCCTTAGCTGTGCAGTCCCAGTGCAGGGGATGCCAAGAGGGAAAACACAGCTGAAGGAAAACAAGGGTGCTGCAAGCCGCAGAGATTTAACTCCTTGAACACCTCTGCTGCTGTAAGTGCCACTACCGAAGGGAATAGATCGGGCGCGCTCTACTGCAGTGAGACATAGCAGAGAATGTCCGCCAGGAGCACCTACTAACATTACCCCTCTCCCAAGCCTCTGGACCCTCCACCCTTTGTTTTTCAGGATTTTTACTGTGAAACATTCTAATTAGCACTTCAGCATGAACCTGGTGGGCTGGAAGCAGCTCCTTCCCCCCCCCGACCCTTCCAATCTATTAAATATTGGAGAGAATTCTGTACCCAAAGAGAGTTTAAAATTTTCTCCTCACCTTTAACATCCAAGGCTCACTTTTAACATCCACTGGGGGCGGGGGGGTTCCAAGGAGGGTGCTCCATTAGCTGCCGATTTTAATAAAGAGACAGGAAGGAGTGAAGTAGAATTACTGTTACCTAATGGGCCTTCAAACCAGTAAATGTGTGTAAGTAAGTGAGCACATATATACAGCATATATTGTTATTGAAATGGGTAACACAACTAACATTTAATATTTGTATCACTATGAAGACTAAAATATGACAAAAGACAGAAATTCTATTATTGACATATTGGGGCTTATGTAAAAAAGCTCTCCAAGACGGGAGAAAATAGATTTTCATGGGGAGAACCTGGGTGATCCAGCAAACCTGCAAATCATTTTATTAAATATCATTGGCAAAGGTTTTGAATCCTGAACCAGATCAATTTCAGCTTTGCTGGATCGCTCAGATTCTCCCATAATAGTCTATCTTCTGCAGTCTTGGACTGCTTTATTAAATCACACCCATTGTATCAAACAATTTTACCTGCTCTTTGTCAGTAAAAATGTTACATACAGTTTAACTAGCATTTTGAATGTTTTTATGATTGACACTATGGCCCTGATTCATCAATGAAATCCGCTTTTTAGGGGAACAGTGACTTTTAATGCAAGCTCGCCAGTGTAAAGCTGCCGGAGATGCGCGGCTCTGGCCGCGACCTTTTTCAGTTGCTGAATTGCGCAACGGCGTACGATTTCGGATCGCGAATACGAATGCGCGAGCGAGCGTCCGATTCTGCTTAAATAATTAGGGCCTATATGTGGCCTAAGTATAGAAAAATTTATATAAACTGAAGGTTTCATTCACCAATTGCTCTTATCTTGACTAAAGAACTGTGTAATGACCCAAAATCACCATGCATCATCTAAACTTATTCACTTACCTAAACAAAGCTTTCTTAAGTTCTTTTGCCTTTTTGCATTCTGTGAACATTATTGTGATCTTAGCAATGTTCAGATCTAGTCTCCTGGCAGGAGAGTTGTTAAACAGGATTAAATATCCTTAATAAAGGAAAAACAGTTTTCACATATGTATTTCAAATGTGTATTTTGCTGCTGAGTTTTGAGTCAGGGATGGGTGCTTAAAAGTAGAACTAATCCCTGCTTTACTCACCTGTCCCCATTCCATCTCGGGTTGTTGCCATTTCTGACCTTTAGCCACCTTGATTGGCTGGGATAGGATGACTTAAAGCGGACCTAAAATATCATTTGTACTTTACATAAAAGGGTAAGGAACCTTTTACTTTATTTAAAGTTAATACTTTATTTATTTTAACTGCTACAGCCTTTTCTGCCTTTTCACTTAAAGGTGAAGCACCTCGCATTTTTTTTTTATCACCGCAGTGTCCCAGGAGGCTCCTGGCTGCTCCAGAAGGGTCATTTCCCTACACTACGTCACCTGATCTCGGGAAGAAGAAGGCTGAAGATGGCAGTGTCCGGCGCCGGGACAAAAGAGAATTCCAGGATGGGTGGGACCTAATCGAGGATTTCTCCAGCAGGATTGAGGGATCTGCGAACAGTAAATGTGTGTTTTTTTTTTTAGTTTTCAGTTTAGTTCTGCTTTTACTCCCACGCAGGCGTGCAGGAATTTATTCAGCAAGTAAAGGGAAAGCCAAGATTGCCATCTTGTATTCTGGCAACCACTTTTGAGCTGTGCATGCTCAGCTTTTTTGACAGTACCACAGAGCAGTCAGGCAAGTAAGAATGATTATTGCAGAAGGGACACCTTTGTCACCACTGCCATTTAAATCCAATCTTGGTAACCAATGCAGAATATTTACAGGCTGTAGTAAATTTTAATAATAAAATCTATTAATACTTCTTATAAATGTATTTTGGTTCGGTACTCTAAAATGGTAGACTTCTGGTTGCCTTCTTAGCTGTCACCTTCACACACATTGAACAAGTCAATTCAATTGCCCCTCTCCCAATAGAGTATGTATTATCTGCATTTTTGGGTGGTAAGACTAGCTAACATGATCGGAACAAGCTTCAATGCTAAATTGTCTTACCATTACAGACTACTTGCATGCACCTAATATATATTGTATTTATGTGCAAAATGTTAAATATGGCTATAACGAGTATAAGAATTACTGGTACAAGATAAAAGAAATGTTTTATTATTATTATTATTATTATTATTAATAATAATCATAAAATGAGAAATAATAAAAATAAAAAAAGATAGAACAACATTTGCAAAACCACCTATATATTTTATTGATTCTAGATTGTTTTAGCAAATACAGAAGTTAGAGACAAATGCATTACAGAAAAATAAATCTTCCCTGATAGCTAAAATTCTGATTCCATTTATTTCTTCATTGGCAGGATGCATTTTTTTAACATTTTTCTGTTTTGATTTTTTATTTTATGTTTTTTTAGTATGGTATGTATATGGTATGGTAATAAAGTGTAGTTTAATGTCTGCACTGTATTTAGTTTCCTTCTAAGAATTTAAAACCGACATGTTTTAGTATATTTGCTAAAACTTAATTTTTAGAGAACCAGAGAACATGTAGGCACATTTTTTTTATTTAATGAATATAATATCACATAATTTGAACAAGTAAATAAACTAAAACACAGCTTGGCAAATATGCAATTTACATTTAGTTTAAAGTGACACAAATCTTAGGACTATTTATTTACTTAAAAACTGGGTAATGAAAAGCAATACAATTAATTAACACCGTTTTGAAATTAAATAATATTCCCTAATATTGATACAATTTATTTACTTTGTCACTTCCTCTAACGTCTAACACTTAGTCCCTTTCTAATTTAAAGTATCCTAACTTGTTTATCATCATTATTTATTAAATATTTCAAATATTATTGATTCTCTTTAACTTAATTATTTGAATGTTTTAGGAGCTCTTGACATCTTGCTCTAAGTAATCAGTGGTTTTATTACTAAGAGGAGGAAATAGACATAACTGTATAACTTGTCATTGACCCCGCATTGAAAATGTCTCTTAAGCAAAGTAATTTGCATTCATTTATGATTAATCAGTACATTTAGGCCTCCACCATTTCATGTTTTTTAGTAATGCTCTATATGCATGGTCACTGTCATAATATTCCATATTGATTTAAAAATGCTCCAACATCCTTCAATAGGCTAAAAATTAATTGATAAGATTTGCAGATGGAATCAGATTCAGATAAAAGCATGGATTTCTTTCATTTTTAATGAAAATTTAAACACCCCACACACTCCATCTGCAGACATTGAACTTGCAAAAGGATCTCCCACACACCCACATTCACAGAGGGATCCAGACAATGCAGCCAAATACTGGAACACTTCTGCTTTGCTGCTACTCTATAACACTCAAGCTCAGCCCCAAGTAGGACCTCTGGCCAGGTAGAATGAATTAACAGTTTTGTGGCAGAAGCCTTGAGGAATGCAGTTGCACGTGCTAGGGGATCTTTGAAGTAGACAGCCAGCAGGGCAGCCAGGTGAATGGTCAATCCAGCCAGGGAGTTTGGTACACAGTCCATTCAGCAAAGGAAACAGACAGCCATGATATTTACTGGTACTTTAACATTGGGGTATGCCATTGAGTTCTTCGCTGGGGGGGGGTGTCTGTAACTCAGGGTCATTTTTTTAGTGGTGGGGCGTTATCTTCTCAGTGTTTGTAACTAGGGGTCTCAGGATTCTGAGCAGTGACCGCCTACTGTGTAGTGTACTAATGTATGCATCTGAATTATTTGGCAATTCTTCATGATACCTTTGATGCCAGGGGTCAAGCTGTTTCTAGCCCTCATGCTTTGGCTTTTTCGGACTAGTTAGCCAAGGGTAAGTGACATCATGATTCAATGGGTATCTAAACAAAAACCTTATTTCCAAGATTTGTGAATAATAGGCAATAAATACAGGCCCCACCTTCAGAGCTAATATATCAGCCTATATTGCTAAAATAGAGACAACTGATCAAGTGGCCATACTTCATAAAAAAAAAGACATAGTGAAAGTCACTGAGACAACAGAGGGGTTAGAAGTGGTCACCTAAGGTATGGCACACATGATGTCCCAACAGGAGAATGACAGGGTCTCTCACTCTCAACATGATATCTCTCGATGTCTGTATAGATTTTGAGAATATATAATGTAGAAACAATACACAGCTTTTCACTGTAGACTGTACAACAGACTAGTTATATGATACTGTGATATGCATTTTTACTTTTAGCATTTGGGACCAACCCCTGGTTTAGATTGTAAAAAGTACATTGTTCTCCATGCCCCATTTTAGTGAACCCTACAAGCCCCAGAAGTTCAATACTACAATATTAGAGAGGCCATCAAGTGAACAGTCTTGGGAAGGACCTTTTTGAGGACCTGGATAGTACCTGCATCACCATACTCCTTATTGTGTTGTGCAGAACTCTACAGACGTGACACCACTTGTATATTCTATTGGATAAAAACAAAGAGACGGGCTCCACCTATCACTGTGGCTTCCCATTTCATCTGTTTGTCAGAAAATCCAGGAATTTATACTTTCTGCATTCCCACTTGGACCTGACAGATCTCTTTAAATTTCTGTCTATTGACTGATTTCATGTGGATGATTGACTTTCCATTGCTCCTGCACTCATCCGTCCTGCAGGGACACCTCCTCTCCTTCAAAGGCAAACAGCAGATGTCAGGTGTGGCAGGTCCAACAGTTGCTATATAAATATAGCAAAAATTACAAAAA
>NC_092860.1:128420024-128440671 GCF_032062135.1 Pyxicephalus adspersus | reverse complement strand
TATTATAAAGTGTTATTTTCTGTGCTGTTTTGAGCTCTAATTTTTTACATCATTCAATTCATTTTTATGACTATTGATTTTCAATCACTTTTAAGAACACTCATAAAATGTCTTAGGGCAAAATTAAAGAATAGAGCGATTTTGAAAAAAAAAAAAAGTAATTGAATGCTTGAAAATAATATGGGGTTTATATGGGAGTTTGTATATTAATCTGTACAATTTTATGTTCAATATATTACATTTCTTTTAATGTGTAAAAAGGATGATTTACTCAGAGCAGCCTAAATCAGAATTTCAGCCAAACTTTAAATTAACCAGCAATTTGCCAATACCATTCAAGCTTACAAAATAACTTTATTGGGGTGGGAGTCTGTACTTACCTTACACTCACTTAGCTTGCCATCCTGGTCTATTGACAGCCTTCCTTATATTCTTTGGAAAATGTTGAGCTAGTTGAAACTTACACAGGTACATGTACATTCTGTATGTATACACTGTCCAGGGTCTTTGATCCAATGGCTGTATGCATTGTCAATCCTCTACTATCAGCACATCATGTGTTAGTAGTTTCTGTGTTGTTGCCCTGATGATTTAAAAGGGAAATGTTTTTGACAGGACATAGGTCGATGCTAGCGCAGACTTTGCTTTTAACACATGGCCATTGACATCATCCCAAAAATGGGAGTCTTTTCTCAAAAAGTCAATAATCATTCTTAAAAATAACAAAAACATGTTTTCTAAAAGGTGCTTAGGATGCAAAGTTAAGGATTCTAGAGTTATACTTCAAGCATGAACAGCTGCACTGTGAAAAGTGGTGAATGAGGTTAGCACTCTGGCCTTTGCAGTGTTTGGTCCCAGGTTTGAATTTTGGCCAGGACACTATTTGCATGGAGTTTGCAGCTTCTCCCCATGTTTGTGTAGGTTTCCTCCCTGTACTCCAGTTTCCTCCCACATAGCAAAAACATGCAGTTAAGTTAATTGGCTTCCTCCCAAAATTGACCTTGGACTGTATTAAAGACTATGACTATGGTGGGACATTAGATTCTGAGTTAGTGACATGACTATGGACTTTGTACAGTGCTGCATAATGTGATGGAACTATATAAATATTGTATAATAATAATAATGACACATCCCCCCCCATACCTCCTAGTATTAGATATCTGGTGGAGTAGCATTAGAAGGAGTATTATTAACATTGGCTTTCAGTTTATCAGCCCTCTAGAAAACTTAAAGCAGAAAATTTAGTAAAAAAAATGACACTTACCTATATAGGTGGAAAGCTATCGATCCCTCTGCAAGCCCAGTCTAGTAGGTTCCACAGCTGTCCTGTCTTTCTTCTTCTTTCTGGCACGGACTGGACACTGGACATCGCCATCTTCTCTTCTTCTGGATTCTTTTTCATATGTCACCTGATCTCACACTACATAAGAGTGAGATCAGGTGATGCACCTTCTTGTAACAAAAATATGCCAATCTCACTGTGCATGATCGAGATTGGCTTTTTTTTTTACATTCCAGGAATGCCTCTTTTACAAGCAGCCAACAGACTTGGGATATGTAACATATGTATACCAGAAAGCTGTGAGTTTCCCCCTCAGTATTTACTGCCACCATGGGGTCCTCCCCTTCAAATTAAAATAAAAAACATAGACAGGTTCACTAAAGTACATGGTAATTTTGTTCAGCCAGTCTTGGTATTTCAGAAACCTAACACACATTATGCACAAAGTTGGCCAATATCTATCTAGCCCACTACACCATTTATCTGGCCCTATCTAGTATATTACAATCAATGAGCGTTTTGCATTAGTAAGGACCTATATGTCTTCTTTTCAAAAGCATTGTAAGCTTTTCTCAAATCATGCTCTAATGCCTGGATCATGTCAGAATCTGAATGCCATGTCTGCAAACAATAGCATCTGTTTGAATCAGAATGTTGATACTTCCAGTCGTTGGTCCTACACCAATCTAGGTCAGAGTTAGGTATGCTCAATATTTGCTTTGTGTTTATCAGTCAATTTGGATCAATCTTAAAAATGTTGTCATGGATAGGAATGAGGGACCCAAACATAATGATGTGGACAGAAAAGGTATATGGAATACATATATTGTAGTATACATCTATTACCAGTCAAATTCCTTATAAAAAATGTGCTGTAATGTGAACACCATGTTAATATATCTGTAATAAATATAAGCCATTTGAACAATCCGCCAGCACACAGAACATGGGTACAATCTGATTAACAGTATTCATTTTGACGCTGTAGGGAAGCACAATGAAAGAGGCTTGGTTTTAGTACATCTTACTAGGAAATGAAGTAACCTGCTGGTAGTAACTTCTGGATGAATTGCTTTTATTAATACAGCAAGAAATCATATAAACCATTTTCATTAGTATCAATAGGCATGCTGACATCTAACTGAACAGTAGAGAAATTAAATATAAGTATTGTTCATTTAACCATCCACATCAGATCAGGTAAGCAATAAAGTACAGAAAAGAAATGTTAAACTTCATCAATGTGCTTGCATGATGTTATTATCATATTTTCTAAACAAAAAGTAGGTTTTGATGTTGTGCACCTTAGGGGAATTGGGTAATACTCCAGATAAAGGAATTGAATTTGACATACCATGTTTTACTGTTACCAAAAAAAATGAAATTGTTCTTTCCAAAAGTCAATATATGATAAATCCATTTTTAATGAGGCTCCTATCCTACCCCATTTCATAAAATTCTGTGTTACAGTGGTAAAGCTACCATTATGTCAATCATACCAGTAACTCTCCTGGAACTCTCTAGGAACTCTTTGCAGCTCTGTTCTTCCATCCCTTAGCAATTGTTGTTCAGACTTCAGTTTTTTCACAGTGTTTTTTCCTATTGACATTAGTCCTTCTGGTTGAGAAGCCAGCAACCATTGCCCACTCTGTGTGCTCCTCTGCCTGCCCAGTGCTGCCCACTTGCATGCTTCTTTCCCACTGCTCTGTCTATGCTCGAAGATCCAATCTACAACCTCCACATATGTGGGCACAGGCTTTTGGAATATATAATTTTGAAGAATGTCCTCTGCACAAAAGCCTGAGGGAATGAAGTTTTCAACAAGTGACTGATAATACCATCAGCTATGATAGTGTGTAGAAGTGAAGACTGGGGAAATGCTTTTATTGGCATATGTTGTAGGAGAATGAGATAAGAGACTAATTTAGAGTTTCGGGATTTTTCTGTTCTTGAAAGGGCTGGATACAATCTCCTGCTACTGGATTCTAAAGGTAACATGTAACATTTAGAGAAAACACTTTGCTAGTGTAAAACAGATAGAAAGTCTTCATCTGTTGTGTGCACACATAAGACTTTTAATTGCACTCCTTTAATCTACCCAATACCCCAAACACCCCACTGCACAATCAGAAAGCAATTATTTTACATCATTCTTAGATAGATTTTAGAAAGTGCCAAGTAAAACATGATCAGTATTGTGAGAATGCTGTGAATCTGGGATTCTCATCAAGGGATAATTCACTAAAGTTTGTGAATGTTGGGAAAAATTCACTTTGCAAAGTTTTACCTTGTAGAGTGATCATTCATTTTGCTGCCTAAACTGCTGTCTGTAGTTATATTTTTATGCCATTACCGTATATATGCTCACATTCCCTAAGATGCCAAACATGCATATGTAGCTAGAGTGTACATGTTACAGTGTTTTGGTGTTTTCCAATGATCATGTTAAAAACAAAAAAAAAAAATAACATCTCCATTAAAACACCTTATATCTCATTCAACTCATTTCTACTATTTTTTGGACAGAATGGTAAGATGTTAACAATTACTATTAATCTGCCCTTTGGGTATTGAAAATAGGCCCCCACTTCATCACAAACCATGCAGAAAATGTCCATCTTATAATTTCCATCTGCTAGTGCAGAGATCAATGTGCTGATAATAACTTGCATGCATTTCCAATTATATCAAGCACCAATATCAGTTTTTGGCTTTGCAAAGTTGAAGCTGACAAGTAACATCTAGAATAGGTACCAAGGGATGATTTTCACCTTTATCCTTATATACATAAATAATTTGGACATTTATAGTAAGCATAGCCTAAAATGAAAATGACCTGCAAGTTTGAATAGTTGATAGGTGCATTGCAGTAAAATACAACTGTGCCTCTTGACAACTGTTACTGATACGAATGTAGAAATTGCATCAACACAATGAGCCTGATTTATTAAAGCTTTCCAAAACTGGAGAACATAGACAATAAAGGGTAAACATGGGTGATCCAGCAAAGCTGCAATGAATTTCCTGAAATTAATTTGCTAATAATTGGCAAATGTTTTATGTCCTGGAACAAATCCGATCCAAGTTGGCTGGATTACCCAGGTTTCCCCCACAATAGTCTTTTCCAGTCTTTCCAATCTTTTCCAGTCTTTGACAAATCAGGCCTATTGCCTTGATGTTCACCATTGGTGCTTGACTTTGCATCAGTTCAGTTCTAAGGCCACTCAAACCTTAACACCACTGAAGTTAATAGGGAAAAAAGATGATTTGTCCTGGTCCTTAGAGATTATTTCAGCAATAATACCAAACTGACACAAAAAGACCCCTAAAAATGTCTGAAGCACAATATGCTAGTATAACACATTTCTGAACATATGTCAAGCTGTGGGTGGCTTTGAGGGCAACAAATAAAACATGAAAATCTTCCAAGTTACAGGCCTTCCTTTTTTATGGCTGTGACAAGTGGCACACTAAAGAAAAAACAGCCCTGGTGACAGGTAAATACAAACAATACAGTTAACATAGTGGGCAATGTACCGGTAATGTGAATCCCACTAGCACCGTTGCTTAGTGCTTGCTGTAATATATGCTGCACTTGCAATGAATTTAGTGCAATGAGACAGTGACTGAAGAAAGCAATAAAGATTATGATGATGACTGCTGTACAATACAGCTCTACACATTACCAGTCCCTGCGTGACACAGATCTTGCCTGCAGTGGATTATTATATATCCTAAAAGTACAAAAACATTGTACAACAATTTGACTTTAACTTGAATTCAAACACCACTAATGTTCACTAACTAAGCCGTTGTTGCTTACACCAATACACAGATTTTTCTGTGCATATTATGCGTATAGCTGTTTTAAATTTAAATCAGAATTTTTTGGTTACACTAAAACCGTGCACACGGTATGAAGCAGACTTTCAAAATGTAATTTCTAATAATGGCCAAAAATAAAAAATCCTATTCCTATTCCAATGTAAAAATGTCAGATGTATGCTCATTTTAACCAATGTGTGTTTTAACTAATACTATTCTATATATTACTATGCTATATTTTTTCTTAAGCCACATTACAATGTGAAGTTTCAGGAAAGTAAGTGTCAAAAAATTCTTGTGTTATCCTAAGAGATGAACACAAACACACATTATTCAACACTCATTTTCCATGTACTAATTTTGTTAGTATTAATAGTTACAGTGTCTCAGGATTAAGGATTGAAGTCAGTGGTATCAAAGAAAAATATAACATATTTTATTGAGAATAAATCTGTAAAATGGAGCCAGAGGCAATGTAAATGCAGACTCTTAACTTCAAAGTGAGTATGAAAAAATATTTCTCTTCTGCTGCAGTCCTAAATGGGCCAATGCTTTGGGAGCAATTAAAACTTAATAGGCACTGAACTGTTAAAAGACTTGTTGGATTGCTCTTGGCAGGTTGTATCTTCTGAAAGCCCTGCCATTGGCAAGCCTAGTGTCATTGTTACATATTGTATACATTGTACATAGAAGTAAATGGATACTTCAAATAGATATCCTTACAAATGTTATCCACACTGCAAAGAAATTGTTAGTGATTGTATACTATATACTGTTATACTGTAACACCAATTCTTGCTTCTTGGCATGAGAAACACAAACTAATAGCCAAGTTTTATTTCTTGAATAATAATAATAGTCATTCTTGTTTTTTCTCCACAGACATTCATGAGAACGAAATCTAGCTTCTATAGACAGCTCCAATGCTGACTGGATAATGAACAAGCCGCAACACATGAGTCTAACATTCTGCTCAGTGCTGCCATGCAGGGAAATACAGACCAATACACAATTAAAGTGGACCTAGCAACCTTTTTTACTTTATATAAAAGGGTGGACAACCCTTACTTTTTTTAAATACTATTTTTTTCATTGGAAAAGGAGACCCCTCCTCTTTTGTCTTTACCGCCGCGGCAGTAAAGACTGAAAGGGAAACCCAGAGCCTCCTAAAATACGTACATCCCATATCCCAGGAGGCCTTAGGCTGTTCCTTCTGCACGGAAGGGGCTTTCCTCAAATGTAATTGCACATGCATAGTGAGATTGGCACGTTTTTATTACATTTTCTGGAAGGCACAACGTCTGATCTTGCACCTGCGCAGTGCAAGATCGGGAGGGCAAAATTAGAACAACCCGGAAGAAAAAAAAAAGCTGGTGGTGATCAGTGTCCAGCCTGTGCAGGAACGAAGAGGGAAGACTGGACCAACTTGACTAGAATTGCGGCAAGATTAATAGCTTTCCTCCTGTATTTTATTTTTTTTACTGATACGTCCGCTTTAAATACATTATTTTCATCCAAAAATGTATTCGAAGCATACCTGAAGTATGAAAATGTACTTTTGTGGAGGGGTAACAACCCCTGTTTCTGTCCACCCTTTGTTTTAGTCCTTTGAACATTGTCACTGGGAATGAAAGTAGCAGGCCATTCAAAAGAGAAAACAAGGAATTTAGACTTTTGTTACAGCAACAACTGTCCAAGAAGAGAATTATTTGAGCATTTACTTTTATTTCTTGCTGTATTTACAGGACCGGAATGGAACATGGAACAAAACTTAGTAAACAGAACAGAACAGAGTTTAACCCTTTCCTACTGAACAGTAAAAAAAACATTAAGTTATACAAGCAAATCTAAAAATTAAAAAAAACTATCATTTTAGATACGCTTTAATGATTTTTACAAGAACATAAAAAAGCTTAACTTTTTTTTAAAAGCTTGTTTTATTTAATGTCAGCTATGAGTTTTGTTTTAAATATTAATTTGCCTTATAACTTCTGTTTTTTTGCACAGTAAAGGTTAATGTTTACAATTCGAAAAATTGCATTTCTATGTTTTTTTAAGCATGTGACAGGCATTTTAATTGAAGTTTTAGGTTCTGTTTTCCTTTAACTATGGTTGCTTTGAATTTCAAAATGGATGCCTTGCTGTGTTTTTATTACTAGAAACAGTACACTGCCATTATGCCTGGCAAAGATTTTTAATGGCATATCCAACGTGCCAGGCATAATTATGTTGCGGATAATTTAGACCATATGGGTTATTGCTTTCTGTTCTTGGCATCAAAATCAGTTCTTCATGATCATATCACTGCATGCAATGAAATGGCAAACTGCATAATATACCGAGATGCAACAGATAAAGCAATATTTTATCAGACAATACAGAAAGTGCCTGTTCAAACATATAGTTCACATACACTTTCAAAACACAAAAAGTATACAAAAAATTATAAAATAAATATGATCAGGTTTGAGTAATGTGATCATTTTTTGTTTATTTATATTGTGATGTGTTGTCATTTTGGAAAATGGAGCTAATGATTAAAACAAGCCAAGGCTGATGTGATGGAATGAAATGGTACAACTGCTGTATGTTTGCTTTCGTACACTTACACCATGTGAATTTCAATCAGCTGGCAACAATTTTTGCATAAGATTAACAGTCTACCAGCTGAAATTTTCTGGCCTGACATACTTTATTGTGGAATGATGTTCCTCAAACTTTCTGCCAACCAATGCTATCTGTGCAGTGTTATATGCCTTAGGCAGCCCATGTGATGTCTGATCAAGACATAAGTTCTCTTTTTTATTTCATTTGCACCATTGTTGCATTGCACCAAGGACACCATTGTTTTACTCTTATTTAGAAGGGTTACCATAATAGTTAATAATAAAATACTATGACCAGTATCCAGTCTTCAGAGTGATGCATAAAGTATTAGGGAGCTGCGCTCGCGGTAGCACTGGGGTTTCGGGTTCAGCGCTCTGAGGGTTGCAGCATCCCTGTAGCTGGGGTTTTCCCTTGGCATCCTCTACACTAGGCCGCACAGCTGAGGGGAATTGGAGCTGTGTGCAATTTATTAGCTGAGTGGTTCCTAATCAATCCCATGCTGTCGTTGGCTGCTGGGGCTTTATAGTCTCTCTGCTCCCTGTCAGCCTGTTATAGTGTCTGCTGGGCTTACCTGTGTTGAAGTGATTTTTAAGTATTTCTCTGTTACTGACCTGTGCCTGTTCCTGACTATCTGTTGAACTCTGCCTGAACTGACCTCTGCTTGTGACACTGACTCTCTTTGTACGTTTCCCTTTGTACTTAACTTGGTGGACTGATCTCCTGTGTTTTTGACCTCTGCTTGTTTTTGGATTTCTTGACATTTTTGTACTCTGTACTGTGGGCTCTGGGTCAACTGGTAAAAGTAAGGGCCACCCATTCTGGTTAATTTTTTTCTGCTAGACATGCCTTCTTCACCTGTAACTTTGGGACTACCTTGGTTGCACAAACATAATCCCATAGTTTATTGGGATTCTGGGCAGATTGCTATCTGGGGTAAGGAGTGTTTTGAGAGTTGTCTGGTAAACTCACCACTTCTCCATGTTGCTGGTACATCCCTAGAGAAGCTACCCATCCTTTTTCAGACTTCTCGGATGTATTCTCTTCTCTGCAGATGAGATGTTCTTCCACCACACTGGCCCTATGCCTGCCAATAGACTTGCTCCAAGGTACTATGCTACCCCGGGAGCATCTCCACAATTTCACTGTCCCTGAAAATTTGGCCATGAAAACCTATATAAAAGAAGACTTGGAAAAGGGCTTTGTCCATTCTTCTGCATCTCCTGCTGGGTCTGGTTTCTTTTTTGGAGAAAAAAGAGGATAGTTTAAGGCCATGTTAAGGCCAAGGGTTAAACAAAATTACAGTTAAGAACAGGTACCCATTACCTCATATCGATGACCTGTTTGGCCACGTAGTAAAAGTTTACTAAACTTGACCTGAGGGGGGCTTACAACCTCATCAGAATAAGGCAAAGGGATGAGGGGATGACTGCTTTTAATACAAGGGATGGACATTATGAATATCTGGTTATGCCATTTGGGTTATGCAATGCCCCTGCAGTTTTCCAGGACATCATTAATGTTGTATTCCGGGACATTCTTGGGAAATTTGTAGCAGTTTATTTGGATAATATTTTAGTTTTTTCACCTTCTCTGGCTCGGCATCGTGTTAATGTTAAGGTGGTTCTCCAGAAATTTAGGGAGAACGACCTATATGCCAAATTAGAGAAATGTGTTTTTGAAGTCCAGCATGTCCCTTTAATGGGTTACATTGTTTTTGATCAGGGCCTAACGATGGACCCATCCAAGATCACTGCTGTCCTTGATTGGCCTCAGTCTACCAATTTGGAAGCCCTACAGAGGTTCTTGACAATTTCTACAGGAGATTTATTAAGAACTACTCGGTCGTGGTAACCCCCCTTACTGATCTGACACAGATGGGAGCAGATTCTTCCCAGTGGCCAACAAAGGCTTGTGAAGCCTTTAAAAAATTAAAAGAGACTTTTTGCTCCACCCCTATTGCATCTGAGCTTGGGGTCCAAGCAATTTTATCCCAGTACTGGGGAGATTCTGAATGTTTACAGCCCTGTGCCTTCTTTTCCCATAAATTTTCTCAATATTTGTAATAAATTACGATATTGGGAACTGAGAACTCCTGGCTCTCAAGTTAGCTTTTGAGGAATGGAGACACTGGTTGGAGGGGGCAGAGCATCCAGTAACCGCATTTATAGACCATAAAAAATAAAAAATTAGAGTACATAGAGGGAGCCAAAAGAATAAATTCCTGACAAGCATGTTGGGCATGATTTTTTTTTATGCTTTAACTTTACCATTACATACAGACAAGGGCTAAAAAATGTTAAAGCTGATGCCCTATCACATAATTTCCCTGAAGCTGGCCCCCTGCACAGATTGTTTGCCCGAATCCATCCTTCTCTTTAACTGTGTGCTCGGTGTATTGTCTACCAGGCAGCCTCACCAGTCTGACCCACTTCCAGGCAAACCCTAGGGGCGGTTATATGTACCACTGCCTCTACGCCTACAGGTCCTTCAGCAGTTTCACAAATCCAAGGTTACTAGACACCCAGGTGAGAAAAAGACATTCACGCTACCTGCACGCCATGTGCGGTGGCCATCCCTTCCAGAGGATACTCGAGCATTTGTTAAGGCTTGCACCACGTGTGCTCAGAGTAAAACCTCCTGTAGCCCCAGCAGGTACCCTTCAGACATTGCCTGTCCCTGACAAACTCTTGTAGCATATCATGATGAATGTCATAGTGGATCTACCAGTGTCCAGAGGATGCACTCTGGTTTGGGTGGTGGTGGAGCAAGTCAGTAAAATGGCCCTCTTTGTACCCCTTCCCAAACTGCCCACGACGAAGGATTTATCGCAATTATTTATTGAAAGTATTTTCCGGTTGCATGGTATCCCAGACAATGTAGTCTATGATAGAGGGGTGCAGTTTGTGTCTCAATTCTGGTGTTAATTTTTTGCATGTTTAGGCATTTCCCTTTTCTTCTCCTCTGGTTTCCACCCTGAAACTAATGGCCAGACTGGGAGGACTAATCAGTCTTTAGAGCAGTACCTCCCCTGCGTTGTTTTAGGTTGTTAAGAGGAGTGGGCAAATTATCTTCCATTTACTAAGTACGCCTTTAACAACATTGTACATTGCTCGAATAAAATGTCTCCCTTTCAATGTCCTGGTGGACAGAATCCTAAATTCTTTTCTTTTGCTGGTACCCCCTCCAACATGCCTGGGTTGGAGGATTAGCTCATGCCTGAGTTTGAGGTTGAGAAAATTTTAGATTCTCGTTGGCTACAGAATTCTCTCCATAATTTATTAGATTAGAAAGGTTACAGTCCGGAGGAAAAGACCTGTGCCTGTTCCTGACTAACCGTTAAACTCTGCCTGGACCGACCTTTGCTTGTGATCCTGACTCTGTTTTTGCCTTTCCCTTTGTACTTTGCTTGGTGGACTGATCTCCTGTGTTTTAGAGCTCAGCTTGTTTTTAGATTTCCTGACATTTTGTACTCCGTACTGTGGGCTCCAGGTCAACTGCCGGCCTATTTTCAGACACTATCCCTTGTGCACTGGTGTCTATGGAATACTGGTACTGACCTGGGCCTTATACTAACCCTATTAAGATATATGGGCCTGACTTACTAAAGCTCTCCAAGGCTAGAAAGGATACATTTTCATAAGTGAAGCTGGGTCATCCAGCAAACCTGGACTGGATTTCTCAAAAGTCATTTGCTATTTGTTAGCAAATGTTTTCAACTCTTGACCAGATTCTTCCAGGTTTGTTGGATAACCCAGCTTCACTGATGAAAGTGTATCTTCTCCACTCTTGGAAAGCTTTAATAAATCAGGCCCATATGTCCCAAATCAAGGCATATGCTGTTCAGGGTCAAGTAATGATTGGTAAGCATGTAAAGCAGTATCTAGAAATCAGTGCTGCCCCTTTGTTAAGACCCTGTTTGCCAATAGTGCAAAGTGGTTGTTATTGAGAAAAAAAAGCTTTATGGACTCTTTGAGGCAGCATGGCATTTGAATTTTGGGCAATAGAGAATTACAAGGCTTTATAAATGACTTAATTTAAGGAAAATGTGTTTGGCTTTCCAATTTATTCCTTGCATTACTAACTCTTACCCATTTTTCAGAACATCACCCCATGGTAGTTTCTCATCCTTCATACCTAATATATCCTTTATATCATACCTGATATCAAAATTATTACATGTTTAATGGCATGAATACCCAGAAATATGTGAAATATTAAATTTATGATCGCACGCCTAACTATTCATTTGGGGTTTTTGTCTAACTTTGGTCAGTCTGTCTTTATTGCAAATGAAAATATTTTGAAATTAAGGTATCTTTCAGAATATGTGGTACCAGTCTATGCTTCCTGTGTCAGTATGTGATATACTCTATCTTGGTATGACCTATTAAAAGGATACCATACAGTAAAAACACCATACAGATAATGTCATGGTCAAGGTTTGAGCCAGAGATCAAATTTTGAAAAACTGATGATCAATATTAGTATCTAGTTAATAACTAGATCAGGTGCTCCTATAAAGGCACAGATCTGTAAGAAATACACAAAACATCCCAAGATTTAAAGTACAAATACACATGTCCCTTGTGTTTAGAGAACATTTGCTTATCCCAGGGTTTCGATTTAAACAGGTTGATTTTAATTTCCTACTGCATTATTTTTATCAACTTTACATTATGAACACTAAAACAACAATAAATTATACAAGTGAATTTTATAAAGTGTTAAAACAAAAAAACTGCTTTATAACATTTATTTTAGTAATAAATATATTTTCATGTCTTCTAAACAAGTTGTTGTGAATAAAAAAATATATACTACCATATGTTTTAGGTTCTAGGCAATTAACATTGAATTTGTTCTATCTTTTGTCAAACTGGAGTTTGAACCTTTGCCAGCGCGAGTTAATACCACTGAATCCAAACCTAATTTAAGGTATGGTACAACAGCTGCTTGTGCCTAAAGCAGCATGTTGCTCAGCTAACCTAAAGGTGAAAAGTTAGAGACAAAGCAAAAAGCAAATTAACATATTGTGCAGGTGATGGATTTACTTCTATACCAGTGCACTACATTGTGCTGGAGGCGTTTGTAGCTTCAAACAGAATTGTTAAAACTGACCTCATGTTTGACATGTTCTCAGCAAGAAAATAAAATGAAAATCTGCCTATCTATTTATTTATCCATCTATAGGATGAATTTAAAAATGCTCTCCAAGACTGGAGAATATAGACTTCCATGGTAGAACATAAGTGATCCTGCAAACCTGGAAAGGATTTCCTAAAACACTTGCTATTAGCTGGCAAATGTTTTCCAGGGGCTCCCATGATAGTCTATTCTCTCCAGTCTTGGAAAGATTTAATAAAACCCCCTTCTCACTCTGAAATGTAAAGTATTAGGATAAGATTTCATATGTGTAGGTAACTATCAAAGGAGAAATAGCTCCCTAATCCACCATTGTGTCCAATTGTATGGTGAATAATTTAAATGTTCCTTTTTTCCAAACTCTACATAATGATTTGTTTGTTCTTTGGATTGTAATGTTTTGGATGCCAAGAGATGTAAAGCACTAAAGGTCTACATACAATGCACCCAAGTAGCTTCCATTTGTCCAATTGATCCCAGCTCGTTATCATAAGAGGCTGAAATCAGTTCACACATACCCACCCTGTTTATCCATTTGTGATGCACTGCAAGTTGCATCTGATTCTGTATGGTACATTGTGCATTCCGGCTGCCATATCCACCTTGTTTATTCATTTGTATTCCACTACAATTTGCATCTGATTGTGTATGGTGCTTTGTATAATTAGATTAATTTATTGCACAAATTTGAATCTGCCCATAGAATTATCTGTTCACTCTCCCTTTGTTTCAGTTGAATGCCCGTTTACTGTTTATTGCCCCTTCCTTACCCAGGTTCAACTAATATACCAAATTCTTTGTTACTCTTCAGTAACTCTATCAGTCCATCCATATTCAGGGTCCAAAAGCAGATTTTATTTTAGCCTGGTTACATGCCAAATCTTAAGTGCCAAAATTATAAGTGCTCTGAGAGGTAATCTAGAGAATGGAACCAGGGATTGGAACAGGATTGCACAAAGCATTACACTCTGAAATTTCCATCTCTTGCCCTTGGACTGAATCAGCATTAAGTATCCACCTGGACTCCAACACAACCTCTGCTGCTGCCATCCTGAACTGGTTTCTGACATCTTTCTGACAGATTCATTTTATCCCACTCCTGGAACTCAACAAGCTGACAAGCCTCACTACAATCCATATTACAGGAGCTGCTCATATGGACTTCAGTTTGCCACATTGTTTATTGTACTTCTGTGATTTACAATTATCTGCTACAATTTATCATTCATCCTATACTCTTTTTGCTGGTTCTTTCCCCGTCCCCAGTTTGTTAACTCCTTGTCTGTCTGTTCCTTTACTCTGCCGCTTTCTCTGTCTGTTGCTTGTGACATCTCACCCAATCCTGACCCCCCCCAACCTTATTCCCATTTACTCAATCCATAAATTCTTACCCCCTCTCTCTGTCAGTTTATGGAATACCAGATCTGTCTGTAATAAATTAACCTCTATCCACAACCTTCCCCTCTCCAAATCTCCAAACTTTCTGGCTCTCACTAAAACTTGGCTTGACTCCTCAGACTTTACCTTTGCTGCACTCTCCTATGGAGGCATGCACGTTACACATACCCCTAGACCTGTCAACAAAGTAGGTGGTGGTGTGGGTCTAGTCCTCTCCCCTAATACTCCTACCCTGCCCTCTTTTAAAGTCCATTCCCTCTGTCTTTTCTGCCCCTACTCCTCATTGTTGCTGTTTTTTACCACCCCTGCCCAGTTTCAAAATTTTTGGATAACTCTACATTTTGGCTCCCACATAATCTTTCCCATGACCTTCCCATCCTCATCCTCGGTGATGCTCCAGTGGATGACCCCAACCGTCCTTCCTCAGCCAAACTGCTATTCATTACCTCCTCCAGAACATAAACAGACCGAACATATCGCTGGGCACACATCATACCTGGTATTTTCCAAACTCTGCAACCTCACCCACCTTGTCAACTCACCATTTCTCCTTTCTGATTTCAAAATTTTATCACCTTCAACCCATCTAATTCCTGCCCCCCTTTGCCACATCCCAGACCCGGTAAATAGCATAGAGACACCTTGACCACAAACTATTCTCATACTGCCTTACGTCCCTTACCTCCACTCTCTCTAACATCTCCAGATAAAGCTGCCACTTCAACCACACTCTTTTTTTGGCTCTGGATAAAGTTGCCCCTGCCACGTTCCCCTACCCCTGTCCTTCCAACCGCTGACCCTGGCACAACAATCACACCAAACATTTCCAAAAGGCTGTTCGTGCAGCTGAGTGGAGGAAATCTGGTCTCAGTGCTGACTTCACGATCTACAAAGCCAGACTACAATACTTTAACACTGCATTCAGTCTCCAAGCAAAATTATTTTTACGCTGTCATATCTTTTCAAGCTTTTAACCCACGATGTCTCTTCTTAACAATTGACTCCCTCCTAAACAACTCCACACCTGCTTCACCCACAACTACCTGCTTTGCTCAAGACATAGCCACCTACCTGTGAGATAAAATTGTCAAAATCAGACATGATGTCTCTGCTCACCATGCTACTCCAACCATATCCACCCCTATCCACCTATAAATCATCACTGGCCTCCCTCAGCCCTGTTAGTCTGGATGAAATCTCCTTTCTTACCTCCTTATCTCCATCTACTACCTGTCTGTTTGACCCAATTTCCTGTGATCTACTCCGTGCCCATTCTTCCACCCTTGTCCCCACACTAACCCAAAAATTCAACCACTCCCTTTCTACTGGTATCTACCCCTCTGCTTTTAAATATGCCATTATTTACCCTATCCTGAAGAAACCCTCACTAGACCCTCCCTACCTTCTAGCTACTGTCCTGTCTTACTTTTCCCATATGGCTTAAGTCTTCTTCAGTGCCTTGTCTATAAAAGACTCATTTATTGAAGATTACCTGAGCACCAACTCTCTCCTTGACCCACTCCAGTCTGGTTTTAGAGCTGCCAATTTCACCAAAACAGCCCATACTAAAGTGACCAATGACCACCTCAGAACTAAGTCTCAAGGCAACTTTTCACTCCTCCTTCTCCTTGATCTTTCCTCAGCTTTTGGCACTTTTGTTCACCCCTTCTAATCTAAATCCTGCACTCCATTGGTACCAGAGACACTGCTCTCTCTTGGTTTGTTTCCTATCTGTCTTACTGCTACTTTCAAGTTTATTTCAATGATAATTCCTCCTCTCCAACTCTCCTCCCTACTGATGCTCCCCAAGGGTCAGTTCTTGGACTGGTTCTCTTTTCTCTGTACACCTCCTCTCTCGGTAGTCTCATAGTCTCCTTTGGTTTACAGTACCATCTGTATGCTGAGTACACTAAAAATCAATCAGTCCACCACTGGTTTGTCTCCCTCAGTCCTGGAAAACGTGTCTTGCTGCCTGTCAGCCATCTTGTAATGCATGGCTGACAGATTTCTCAAATTCAGATTTCACATTCCAAATCGCCCCCTGACATATTTTTACTGTTAACAACACTGTCATTTGTCCCTCCCCTCAGGCACGTTATCTTGGCGTCACCTTCAATTCTGCCCTCTCATTTACTCCTCAAAATCGTGACATTTTCAGGTCCTGTCACTTTCACCTGCTCAACAGAAAAAGATCTGCCCCTACCTGTCCCCAGAGACCACCAAACTCCTTGTACATGTTCTTATCATCGCCACTCTCTTCGCTCCTCCAATGATCTACTAATGACTTCCTCACTCATAACCTCATCACATGCACAGCTCCAGAGTCTAGAGCTGCCCCGACTCTCTGGAATGGTCTTCTTCATCCTATTCGGCTTGCTACTACTTTTTAGTCTTTTAAAAGAGCACTCAAAACTCATCTTTTCAAACTTGGCTACCCATCTTCTTCTGTCTTATAAAACCCTCACTACTTCCCACCACTCCTCTCCTATAGTGTGATAATTCCCCCACCTCCTAGATTGCTAACTCTTTGGGGCAGGGACCTCTTCTCTTCCTGTGTCACTGTCTGTCATTTGCAATGTACAGCGCTGTGTAATATGTTGGCACTATATTATTATTAAACACTATATAAATACTGTTTAATATTAATGACTATTGTACCAAAATGCTGAGTTCATGCTGAGCTCAATAAATAGTCTTAGAGGCACAATTCTAAGGACAAAGTGCAATAGTCCATATTATTTGGGTTTCAGATTCTACAAGAAAAAAATATTGTCATCATTTCATCAAAAAAACCTGCAACTGAATAATAGAGATTGAATGATTTAGGAGGGTAAGGACAGCTGTGTGGACTGGGGAGCTAAAAATCTAGTTTTGATCATTGAGGATATTTAAAACTTTCTGCAGGCAGGATCTTCAGGATTTGCAGGCAGTCATCTTCATTATAACACCATCATTGGTGCTGTCACTGGCTGTCACTGAGGTTCATTGTCATAAATTATTTGCATAAAATATAAATAATGATTTAGGTATAATATATTAATAATAATATAAATTAGGTGCAGCATATATTACAGCAAGCAATGCACATTATATAGCTCACTACTTTATCCGCAATGCACATTTTATACCTCACTACTTTATCTGCATTGCTTTATTCTGTTATTTTTTTGTTATGTAACTTGTCAAACATAAGCTGCGTACACACTTCCAATTATTATCGTTGGTAAACGAACGACACACACACACACACACACACACATACACACAATACAGCCAGTATCGAACGTTCGTTCATCGTGCATGCTCAGAACATGCACGATCACTGAACGACTGTACACGCGATAGATGGTGAACGATGGTCATCCAATCGGATCCGCCAGTCCGGTCGTTCATTTCCACCGACTATCCTCGTTCGTCGGCGTCATTGGTTACTTTTTTTATGAACGATTTTTGGCCAATCAGTCGTTCGTTGTTCATTTCCAATGATAAAATTGGACATGTGTACGCAGCTTTACTTTTTGTAACCAATGTGATAAAAGTTAAACAAAAAAGAACACTGAAGGCTCTATTTATAAAACAGGGCATATGAATTTCCCTTAAACAGTCCCTGGTGGCAAATGATTACTGCAATTAAAACATAAACTTTGAGGATCCCTACAAGGGAATGTTTGATTCTCTGATTTATAAATAGAGCCCTGTTCACATTTGTACTTGCGTAGTTTGTAAAGCTCCAAAAGTTGACTTTCATTTTTTGTGTCATTAGCTTTCATGACTACATGTTTTACTGTAGGGGAAAATTAAGAGATCCCACAACCCTATAAATTAAAAAAAATGTATGCAGTTTTACAGTCACTGACTCACATGTCAAAAATACACACCTTTTTGTATATGAATCTAAAATACAATTCTTTTTTAGAATTGGTTACACCATAAATACCAAAAATGCACATTCCTCAAAAGTGTGGTGTCCTTCTCATTTGGCCGCTATAGTTGTTCTCCAGATATAGAAACAAGCCACCAGTTTGTCCCTTTTTTTTCTTTTTATCTGATTTCAAAGGTGTACAATTTTAGGACATTCAGAACAGGAGTTTTGGACCAGTTTGGCTGAACTGCCCTAGAACAGAACTGAGGAAAATCTTAGCAACTCTAATAGTTTTCAGTTATGATTAGGGATGAGAGAGAGCGAAAATTTTAAGTTCGATCTCGCTGCAAATTGGGCCATTCCCACTTACGGAACATGTAGGCGTGAACGGCCTTGTGATTCGCCGTGAGGTCGTGTTTGCAGGCGAACTGAATTCATATGACCACCCAATGGAAATTCTCCATTGAGAGGTCATATGAGTTCAGTAGTACGCCTGCGGTCACAGCTGATCGGAGGCACGTGCCTGCAGTCACAGCTGATAGGAGGCACGAACCTGGACCGTGGGAACCTGCAGTCACAGCCAATTGGAGGCACAGGCCTCCAACCAGCTGTGACACAGGCATACTACTAAACTCATATGACCTGTCAATGGAGAATCTTCTTTGAGAGATCATATGAGTTCAGCTGTGACCGTCCAGGTTCCCACACTCCCTTGGCTGTACTTATTGAAAAGTACCACCCAAGGAGCATGGGAACCTGGACCGTGGGAACCTGTGGTTACAGCTGATTCATTTGTTCTTCATATGGACGCTAAATCAATATTATTTATATATTTATGCAATTGATATTTATCTATCTGTTCATTGCGAAATCTATTACCATTGGCAGATTCTATACAGTACTATTGCACATTCTGAAAAAAAGGCAAATACCAATCAAAGGTGTAAAACAGGAACTTCTTCACTCATATTATGCATTGTGGTAACAAAAAAATAAAGAAATCACACATTGAAATAAAACTCACAAAAACCCTCTCACACAAAGATAACAGTGACATGACCTGTGCTAACTTTAAAGCAATTCTACAATTTTCAGCTCAATGGATGATTACATAGTTCAACCAGGAAAAGTTATTATGGCTTCAGAACAATGATGACTTGGGGCATTATGTCTGTCAAAGGGTAATATTTTCACACCACTTTTTGATACCTCTGACAAGTCAAAGGAAGTCATCTATACAATCATGTTGTGTGAAAAGAGTACAATTTTTTGCAATCACTGGTGATGAATGAGACTAGGTATGCAAGTTGTAATATCCATGTTATTATAGACTTGCAACCCACGCTTATCTGGCCCATCCTGTGCTGTGCACCACCACAGTATAACACACCCTGTTTATTCTCTCCAATGGTGTCACTCGTAGCAGCAATGAGAACAAGGAATTAGTTGTCTGCCCTCTGACCTGAAATTCGGTTTAGCTGTGCAGCCTGGGATGTAAATTCTCAGCATCCCCAGCACATAATGAGCATAGCTGGGGATTTTAGGAGCAGATTAGTCCCTTGCTTCATTCTGCTCTGCCATTGGCTGTTAGGGCTTTATAGCGTTTCCACTAACAGTCACCAGTTGCCCGTTGTAGCTTTAAGCTGGGCTGACCTGCTTGCTGGTGTGAATTTAATTGGACCTACTGTTGTTGATTCTGCCCCTGTTTTCTGATCCTCAGATTGTATGCTGCTATGTTTCTGGTGAGCACTGGTTCTAAAGGGGCGTCATACATTCCGTAATAAGCTTTGCAAAACAAAGAGTTTATAAAAAAAAACAAAAGGTATTGAGAAATATTCATGAACTCACAAATATTTACAAAAAATAATTATTTCCCTTTAAAAGAATTTTTTTTTTGGAGCCATAGTAAACTCTACTCTAAATAAATTACTTTAACAATTTGGATGTTTGAACTTCCTTTTAATATGCAGCAGATTTAGGAAGATTTTATTCATTTGGTAATACATTTTATGGGAAGGAAGTTAAAGTTTGGCATTTTTATGACATATGGAGAAGATGTGGTTGTGTATATTTAAAAATTACCAAAACTGTGTAATCAAAAAGCAGTCAACACCTGCATTTGCTACAGAAAAAAGTTATTAGTGTGACTTAAAACTACGTTAAACCATATATTAATTTGGTTGTGGAAAAAGCGTTATACATTTAACTTTGTACTTTTATGTATTTGGGAAGCATGCATTGCATAGGGGAAATGCGTAAGCAAAAATAGGAGCTTCCATGTGACAAAAAAAAAATGACAACAACAAAAGTATTATGCCTAGATTTAATTATTAAAATAATGAGTGGGTGTTTCTTGCTAAAGATTAAGGGAGGCTTGCATTATATTTTAAACTCTAAACATCGCCGATTCATGTTAATACCAAAGTCCCCATGCTTGCCTGTAATCAGAATCCTGTACTTAGATTGCTTAGATTAAAACTAAATTCCCAGGTGAAATGGAAGCCAGTGAAGAGAACTACACAGAGATG
>NC_092860.1:128417112-128418278 GCF_032062135.1 Pyxicephalus adspersus | reverse complement strand
GCATCCTCTGAGAGCATTCTCAAACACAGAAGAAGCTATTTTATATGTTCACACTTTGCATCATAGTTGTACCTAATTATATAGCTCATGCACTTCTATATATTTCATCTATATCTCTAAAACTTTTTTTTTTTAAAGTGTAAGATTGAAGGAATGTGTTTATTCAAGTTATAAGTTTGTTAAGATTAATATCCCAGATATTATATAGAAACGTCACATTTTGAAATGAATAATACTCATTTCTGCAATGATACAATGAAGTTCAAACATTAACATTTGTTTGCAGAGAATTCTTATATTCTAAAAATTATCTGATACATTCAAACTTCATTTTTATCCCAGAACTTAACATTAAATTGTAACATTCCAACTTAAAGCAGAGAGAGCAAACAGTTGGAAGACACGGAATGTTGATTTATTGAACAAAGTTATTCCCGATAGGTTTTCTGAAAGAAAGGTAGAAAGTTGAGAGACAGAACCAATAGCTTTGACTGAGTCTCATAAAGAGAAACTATTGATTTTCAATATTAAATTCAGTGTGACCTGAACACATATTGAGAGTATAATTTTGCTTAATTAGGACATCATCTATAGTAACATTAGATATTGACATGTATAAATTTACTGTGATGGGATATGAAAGGGATTCTAATTTAAATTGGAAACTGTGGATTTTGAACCTAAAGCTACCATCTAAAAAGTATATTGTTTATGGCCAGAAAGAAAAAATCAAAGCAAACATAAGTGGCAAAAGAAACGGCTTGAATAATGTGTCCCTGCAAAATTTGGAAGCTTACTCTTGTACATAGTAAATAAAAAAAAAATTAGATGACCTGTAAGGTTCTTGGAATATTGCTGCTTCTCTATATCCAATTTGCTATTTGTGTTGATTTGAGCATAATACATAAATAGCCCCAGGGGAGTTTCTATCAGATACGATCCAACAACTTCAAAATTAGGGGACAACCCTCGAGAGACCATGGACACACTGAAAAAATGATCTTTACCAGTTGCTAGTGTAGTAAAGTACTTGTCTTCACGGCCAGCTATGTCTAGCTATGTCAATCTAGTTTGCATATGGTAAGGAGATCAAAAGCACTTACGAAACAGAAACTAGGGAGTTTTTTTTACAATAGGGCAAATACATCTATAGAGTCATCAAAAGG
>NC_092860.1:128413504-128414231 GCF_032062135.1 Pyxicephalus adspersus | reverse complement strand
AGTAGGAGTTTGGTGTGGAAACCATGCAGACATTTGTACTCAATACTTGTGGAAAAAATGACAAAACATTGCTGAAGAATTGCTAAACTACAGAAGCTGGCATTACAAACCAGGCACAAAAACATTTCAGCAACAGATGAAACTAACAATAATGAGGATTACAAAAAATCACATCAATGTATACCATCCAAGCTAACTTACTAACCCCCCCACACACACACACACACACAAACCAGTCCAGCTAAAATAGTACTAATTAACCACCTGGGAGTTTACCCCGAGCCTGGTTCGAGGTAAGAAAACTTGCTACAATCGTTTACCCTGAACCAGAGCGGGGTAGCTAAAAATAGAAACACGCGTTACAGTGCAATCCGATTGTCATACAACACTGTATGACAATCAGATTACAACTGAAAAAAAACACTTACCTTGTCCCCCGCAGCTCCTCCGGAGACATCTGTCCTCTTCTGTCTTCATCCGGCGTGTGCAGTGACGATCTCCGGGGTTTCTCGGTGACGTCGCTGCAAGCGTCGGTGCGGGCGGGAGGTGGGGCGCGAAATTCAAATCACTTTGCATTCAACTCAATACAAAAAAGCTGTATAAAGTCCAATACAAAGAAATATTTATATAATATATATATATAAATGTATTATATATATTATATATAAGCTACTGTACATTTACATTACATTATACACTATATTTTTTCTATAATGTTTTATCCATT
>NC_092860.1:128394008-128412974 GCF_032062135.1 Pyxicephalus adspersus | reverse complement strand
TCAGTGAAACGCCCAGGAGGTTAAAATGCACATGTATTTGTATACATTTAAATGTATTTTGACATATACACACACAAGTTAAATCACTAAATGTTCCTTAATACATGTATTATAAATACATGTATTATAACATGTTTGCCTATAATCCTTTACTAAAATATTTGATTTCTCTAAAGTCAAACTAGAATGAAATTTTAATCAGGTCACTCATACTATTGTGTGATGACATATTTGAAAGTGCCACTTAGTATATATCCAGCTTGATAGAAATTAGTTAGCAGTGTTGAAAACCAAAACAAAAAGTATCAAAACAACAAGTTCAACAAATGTAACTATAAATGAAGCAAGTTTGAGATAGAATGTAACATAAAAAGTAGCACTTACACAAAAAAAATCAAGCATTAAAGATTCAAACTGACCTGTAAAATGGAAATGCGCACAGAACAGGGCGCAGGTGTGTGCCAATCAATTGCTATCACCTCACCATTGAGGTTAACATCTACTCCTGAATCACGCAGCTGAAAATGAATCGCCTTAATTGGCGTATTCTAGATCTTTGCTCAGTTTTGCCAGAAACCGGCAGGCGAGTTCACTAGAAGTTGGGCCTGACTCGCGGTAATAGAGCTTGCTGATTGGCACGTACGGTCACAAGCTGGATGGGGTTTCTGTTTGAAGAGGATTGTTTGGGGGGGGGGGGTGGCTGCCAAAGATTAGAGATATAGTTTATATAGGGTTGCATTCTGGTGCTTACATGAGAGGGAATTTGTTTACTAAGTGAATTGACATCCTAAAAGGTATGGTGAATAATATGGATAGGCAGCCAATTTCAATTTTTGTGAAAATTAAGCTACTTTTTGCCACTTCTTGAATTTGATTTATTGACTTTAAAACCTAAGTACAAAATCTCTACACCCCTTAAAAATACTGGGGTTGGGAAAAGGAGTAGGGGCTGTATGTTGTAGGAATGCATCCCAAAAAAAAAACTGTTTTATTTTATCTGTAAATGTTTCCTAGCAGCCGGGCTGCACGTCTATAGGGATGCAGGGGATGTCTTTCTGTGTGAGAAGGCTCCGTGTAACAGTGGGGAGTGGGGAGGGAGGCTGAGAGGGCAGTCTGAGGTGAGCAGTGCTGGGCGGTTTCTTGTGCAGCAGTTCCTGTGCAGCACGTCATTCTCCTATGATAGGTGAACTGTAGTATTTCTGTCACTATAGTATTGTAGTGCAATGTCTGTGCAATGTTCTGCCATTCAATGTCTTATTAGCTCAAGTCACTTCTGTGCCATACTCGATATATATATTAATAAATATTGTCATTAATGGTATTAATGTAATTAATGTATTAATGTTTAGCATTTTTATTGTTGGTAGATCATTTTGACTTGGTCATTTAAAAAGTAGCTTGCAAGCCAAAAAAGTGTGGGTACCCCTTGTATAGTGTATGTGGCCATATAAAAAGAGAGATCTGGATACTTTATGTATTGTTTATGTATTGTCTTTATGTAAAAACATTTTATTTATGTGTTCTTTGTAAAGTAATAGCGCTGGTCATCTCCCTAAAATGTTTTATATCAAATACTGGAAGTTTTAAACCTATGCACCTAATCAAACCAAAGCCAAATTTCCCCAGGATTGGTTACATTTGACAGTGGGCAGTAGTGAACAATAGTGTTGGTCGAATAGCTCACTATTCGATTCGGCATCTGTTCGGCCGAATATAGCACAAAAATTGAATTCGAACAGCCATATTCGGGTCGAATATAGGGACAACACGAATTCGAACATCAACACTAGTGAACAATACTGAACTGCTCATGGCCATCCCATTTCCTCTCCTTGGGCTGCTGTGAATGGTACATGTAATGTACCACGATGTACCACAGGGGTGTCAGTGGTAAGGAAGTGGAAACTGCACCGTAACCTCACAGCCAGTCTGAAAAAAGTGTGCAACAATTACATTTTAATCCTGGTGCATTGCCATTTTTCTCTGAATTCACTACTTCAATAAATTAAGACACAATTAACTAAAATGAATAATTCATGTAAATTAATATGAAAATCAGAACAAAACTAAAACAAAACTAGATTACTCATTTGTTTTAATAAATTTTTATTGGATATTTCAAATATTTTAAAATTATTTTGCAAATAGATAATACTTAGTTAATTGTGAAGTGTTCAAATAATGGGAAATAAAATGTTTCAACAAAAGAAGTTCAATAAAGATGAGTACAGCAACATAAACATTTCCAGAAGTGACTAATAAGCATTTAGAAAACTAATTAGCAAACCTGTAAATGTATGCATGTGTTCATTCTATGGAAATTAATGTTAAAGAATAACTTCACCCTACTGGAAAAACTGATATGGAAAGATAAAACAAATTAATCCTTACTTTGAAAGTTATATTGGTGATGTTGTTTATATAGCCTTTCAAAAAGTCTGGTATATTCGAATAGGGAAACTTACAACTTTGCTACTTTCCAAAGAACAAATAATCTGCACTATAACTCTGTATGATAAGGAGTATATTTAAACTATTTTCAATTAAATTCTGTTTCATAGACACAACCAATTAATTTCTTAACCACATGATGAAGAGTTATCTATGCTGGAGCTGTGAACTAAAATTGTATAACTGCCCACTGACAGCCCCGGGTCTCTAATAGTCAGGAACCAATCAGTGTTATTTAAATTTTTGTTGATCAGTAATGGCAGAACACATTTTTTTCTCAATAGTGGCTTACTTTAATTATCATTTGAATGCATTCAAAGTAAAAATTATTAAAGACATAAAACACTGAGAAAAAATATATTTTTCATAAAGAAATACTGTATCTTATTTTAGATTAGTTTTAGAACAAATGTACCGATAATAATGATTCATGAAGACTTTTAACTCACAGACAAAACTTGGTTCCACTGACTTGGCTAATTATCTTATTCGCCATATGATCTTAATTTTTGTTAATATTTGACTCCTGCAATGTAAGAGGAGTGGAAAAATGTTAGGTCCAGCTGCTTCAATGTCTTTTGAATGTCAAAAAGCCATCCAAATGCATGCAAAATTGTTTTAATGAGGAAAGTTGGCTATTAATTAGATCTATGTTTTCCTGTGGGTAGATCTGTAAAGGACACCAACTGTGTTATAACTAAATGACAGTATGTTACAGTGGTTTCAGATTCAAAGCTTTACTATTTCTGTCCAACTGGATGAATATATAACATAGACTATTGTCAACATATGTGATGTTTTTTATTTACTGTGTAGACATGTATGGCCATGTGTGCAAAATAAAGGGTAAAACTAATTTAAACAATGTTTACAAAACAATTTAAGCTCTAGTTAGTTTTCCTGAACTCCCTAATGTTACTCAGACCAATTTGCTTTTCTGTTGTCCAAGATATTTTAATTAAAATCTGTATGTACATGTGGCCTGTTATGTACAGAAAAATTAATTTGACTTGTAATAAATGCCAAAACACACAAATGCAGTCAAGATATACAAAGTGTACATGTTATCAGTCTTACCCAGCCTAATTAGTTTTTTTATTGATGAAAGTAGTTACCTCTACTTGTTGTAATATGTAGAAATGAGTAGAGGTAATAAAATCTACTACAATGTCTGTTCATTTGATTTGTTTATGAACCGGTTTACAATAAAAAAAAAAAAAATCTGCTGCAATTTGTACATTTGCAAATACAAATATTTTCATTATTTTCATTCAAGACATATTACAACAGTGATGAGATGGTAACAGTCTTTGGTGGTTATTGTTAATCTGGTGTTGGGTTTTTTGTACTAAACTGCTTTTAGTTCCTGGACCTTCCAGAAGGCACATACAAAGACCAGTGGCATTTAGATTCACATTCTGACATGTATATGTAAAGCATATGGATTAAGTACATTGGACATTGCTTCAATTTCATTTTATGGAGTTTGTAGTGGAGTCAGTAGTGGGAGGCAAGGTTTTTAGGTAAAGAGACTTGCAAAAAATTTAACATAATTGGGATCTGCATATTTGCAGGTCTATATTTGGGATCTCGGTTTGGAGTGTCTTGGAAGGATTGGGTGGGCCAAACAATTCACTTTTCTGTAGGGCCAGGAATTGCATGCAGCCCTGGAGCACCTGACTCAAATACATTCCTCTAATAAAGGGGATAGAGATTGAGAAGGAAATGGGGCTAAGTGTGGTGGAGCCTTAGAGGTGGCTCAGACTGCTACTCCATGAACACTAGGAAGTTCTGCGAGGCTTGTGCACTTAGAAAGCAATAGTTTGTAAACCTGAACCTTAGCTCACCATGAAAGGGATTAGAATTTCTGGGGTAGTCAGGGGAAGGGAGCTGGACAATTGGACCTCCCAGACAGAGCTAAGCAGGACACTTCCGTGTAAAGTAGAGCTACAGTACAATTGCCAGGAGCAAAGGCAGGGCAGAGTAAAAAATACTCCTATATCCTGGGTTTTAAATTTATTACAGATGGATTATTATTTCAAAAAGTTACAGTGCATTGAATTTTATTATGTGTGAATAATTATAAGATAAGCCCTATCTTCAGTGCCAGTTGAGTATGATTTGACACCTCCTGCATGAATCCTGTTTTCTTATGAGATATTGCTACTTTTACTATGCATTGGGTTGGTTTTCCTTTATCCATGAAAACCCTAAAATATAATAAAAGTAAAAAGCATGCAAGCATGTGAATATGATCTTAACATGCTGAATTTTACAATGTTTGCATTTATACAGAAACCTAAATATTAAAATGGTATATATATTCTTACAATATCCCCCCCCCCACCACACACAACACCACACACACACACACACACACACACAATTTACTAACTCACTGTTCTCCTCCAAAATGCCTTCTGGCCCCAAGGACAGCAAACCCTCCAATGGTTTACATCTGCTGGTCTTCTTTCCTGCTCTTGGCTGCTTGTATAGCACTATGGACCTATATGGGACATATTTTGAACCTCTTGACACAGCCACATTAAAGTTTATGAGATATCAAAGCTCAGTCATAGAAATAAAGTTTGAGGCTGGTGGATGAAAACCAACAGGATTTTGGTAAGTATGCATGTATGGACAACTATGGTGGATTTGGTTAAGTCAGGGTAAGAGTGTGCAGGAAGGATATTCATAAATGTGCACTTATTTTTTAAAATGAATAATCAGAACAGCCAATACTAACATTGAATTTTAATTCTAATTCATAATATAGATCCTCATATTTACTCTGCTGCTTAATACATATTATGTCTTCAACAATAAGAACATGTATGCCTAAGTAAAAGTCATTATGTATAGGAAAATATTTTTTGTTATGATGGTATATCGTTTCATTAACAATCATGGATATGGATATAAACCTTTCTGATTTTAGAATGAGATCTTTAATATTATTATACAGTATTTATATCACCATCATATTACACTGCGCTGTACAAAGTCCATAGTTGTGACACCAACTGTCCCTCAAAGGGGCTCACAATCTAATTTCCCTACCATCATCTTATGTCTTTATTACAGTCGAAGGTCAATTTTTTTGGGGGGGAGCCAAATAATTTAACTGCATGTTTTTGGAATATGGGAGGAAACCAGTGTACCTGGAGGAAACCACGCAAACACGGGGAGAACCTGCAAACTTCATGCAGAAAGCACCCTGACCAGGATTTAAACCTGGGACTTAGTGCTGCAAAGGCCAGAGTGCTAACCCCTGAGCCACCGTGCTGCCAAGCTAATGTATGTTTAGTACATAAGTTTAGATCTGGTAAAGTAAACAAATAAATAATAAAAAATAGGGGAAACAGACTGCCAGGTTCATAACTAGAGGCAAGTGCAGATGACATGACATGAATAACAGAAAGTGTAGTCAAGTCAATGAGAACCCACATAAACTATTGGTCCTGATTTAGGCTGGAGAGTATACACTTTCATCAGTAAATATGGGTTATTTAGCAAACCTGGAATGGATCTGGTCCAGGATTTACAATATTTGCTAGCAAATTACTTTAATAAAATTCATTCCTGGTTCGCTGGATCACACTGATGAAAGTGTATCTTTTCCAGCCTTGGATAGCTTTAATAAAGCAGGCCTATTGGGTTAGATCAGGCAGGTAATTTATTTTTTTACAGGGCACTAAGGGGAAAAATGGGGACATGTCCCCATTCATCCCGTGTAGTGCTCTTTATTCTTAGATAGTGAAATTCTACCTAAGAATACATAGAACAACACTGCATCAGCAATCGCTGTTGCCTTGCTATGCTTCTACTAGGTATTCTTAGATAGAGTTTCTCGATCTAAGAATAGAGGGCATTACAGGTGATGAATGGGGGACAAGTCCCCATTCATCACCTGTAATTCCTGGATATTGGAGTTGACTGCAGTTCAGTTTCCCACATGACATCACATTGTGAAACTGAACTGGAGATTACCTTGACAGTTCTACTACGATCTCAGGGCACTACAAGGGATAATTGGGGACCTGTCCCCATTCATTCCCTTTAGAGCCCTGTATTCTTAGATAGGGAAACTCTATCTAAGAAGACCTAGTAGAAGCACAGCACCGCGATTGCCCATTCATCCCCTGTAGTGCCCAGAGATCGTAGTGGAATCTCTAAAGTCCTCACACGTGTAGCCGCCATTTCAGGAAAAATTTTGATTCGTTCCGACGAATCGCGAGGAAATTCGGATTTGGAGCAAATCAAAATTTTCCAGAAATTCAGATCGAATTCCACTTCGTCAGCTTCGATTCGCTCATCTCTAGTCATAGAGGTAAGGCATAGAGCTATAAAATGAAACAGCAGCGGGCAGGATCAACACCTCCATGCCTTTAGACAGGACTATAACGTGGAGAAGACTCTATTTAATGATGCATTTATCTGAGTATTTATCTGACTTAAAATATAAATCCTAAACAGCTGAGGGTCTACACATGCATAAATTAAATATCAGCTTAGAAATATTGCAAAGCTCAAACATTTTCAGGATAATAATATGTTACAATATATTAAAGTGATAAAATGAAGGTATACATTTATTTCACCTGTTTTACCTGCATTCCCTGGATATGTAAAGCTTGCTAGCAGATGTTGTTGAATTCAAATTAAGGTAATGGATGTATCTGTGAAAAGACTGAATTACAATTGGATTTAAACATCAAATTAGAGAATAATATGTTAGAGAATAATAGCAAAAAATGGGCTTTAAAGAATGCCGATCATTAAGGTTGATGGAAAATCTTGTGATAGTTTAGCATTTAAATTAAACCACTGTATTTTTTTCATTTTTTATCTATTAAAAGACTTGTTGTCTATAGTGTAGCTCTAAATGAGTCAGTGTCCCAACAGTGTTATGTATATTTTTAATATTATAGAAGCTGATGTCAGGAATAAGGATCTGTAGCATCTTGAGACCAATTTGATACTGCAAACACCAGGCAAAACCATTATAAGTTTCCCATTAAATAGCTATCTTGGTCATTTAAATTCCCCAGTTTTCCCCCTTTTATCTAAACAGGTTATGTGTTTATTTTTTCAGTGTTGTTTTCTTTTTTTATTCATTTATTCCAACAAATCTCGCCTGTATACTGTATATTGTTTTATCCGCTTTAATTGCTTTGCCCCATGCTGTGGTTGGGGCTCAAGCTGTAGTATGATTTTGCCATTAGTGCTTTCCGTTATTCCACTCCGGAGAATTATCATTTTTAATTTGGCTGCAGTAAACTAAAAGCTCAGCATGCACTAGTAGCAGTAACCCCAAAAGAGCAGTAAAAATACCGACTTGATTAAGATAATAAAATCATCAATGCTGCTTTCAAGCTAATACAAGTGCTTACACTAAAATTCACCATATATAGCAATTTCACTATTTCATTATTCATCACTTTTTCCTTTGACAGTTGTTTACATGATTTTCTTTTCTTTCACACTTCAGTTCCAATTAAAATCTAAAGATTATTCCTGTTTTTGTGCTTTTCTATTCTTGTGAAAAAATACATTATGTACACAGTTTAGTTGTGAATGATTATAGATATATTAGAAATACTATGTGTATTATACAAGGATAAGCATTACTATTAAACATGTTTGTATCAATTATTTTTTCTGAAGTGCCAGAGTTTAAAGAAGAAAAATGGTGAAACATACAGGTCAAAGGTCAGCTTGTATACAGGAAAAAAAATACAATAAAGGCTTGTAAAACAAACAATAGCAAGCAACACCAAAGGAGAAAAAATGTGAAAATGATTATGTTACCATGTGCTTTGGTGTCAGCAATGTTATAATGCAGGATGCTAAGAATAAAAGTTTATTTGTATGACTGGACATCGGGAGTTTTTGTTATTTAGGTGGTGATCCACTAAATATTGGTCATTGTTCTATACCCTTCCAATAAAAAATTGCATTACACCAATGTTTTGTTTCTTAGGTGTCACCCCATCACAAAGTTGTATTAAATTACAAACTTTACTAAATTTAATGCAACCTAATTGCTCCTACACTATATCTTGCTGGGGTGACACCTATGAAACAAACTGTATGGTATTTAACGGGCGAGGAAAAGGTGTGCACCAATACCTAACTTACTGTTATTTATGGTTGGGATAGTCGCCCCATTGAACTATTTATTGTATTACACCAGTGTTTCTTAAGCTTTTTAAGGGAACCCCTACTATAACTACTGTATCCACAGTTTACAGTATATTAGTGCGGTGGTCAGTCATACAATGCTGGCCAGTTGGAAGAATGTCTCTCTTACAGCCACTAGGATCATTGTGGGACAACTGAAATAGTATGAAATTATTACACTTAAATTAAATTTTGAACTTATCTGCCTCAGCTAGTAAAGCTGCCATCATCCTCACCAACACTGACTTCCTCTTCAAATTATACTGTATCTCTGTATGGCAGCCAGCCTTCAACTTCTGAAGCATATAAAAAGGAAAACAGCGCTTTAATCCACAAGTTGCACCGCTGCTGGAGCTGCAACTGATGCCATATAGACTGGTTGACACATCTGTCTTATGTTACTTCGGCTTGTGATATGAACCCAGACAACATGCTCTATCACCACTATTTTACACAAAAGCTGTTCCTTTTCAACACAACTATGTGACCAGGAATGCGTCCCTGTAACTTCAGCATGCTTTAACTGGTAGTGTGCATGGTAGTCACTGGTAGTGGATAGAAAGTCCCAAAGGATACACCTCTAATTGTGGTTCAACCAAAGGATTTAAAAAAATCACCTACCTCAGTCACCTGCAATACTTATTCTCACCCTATACATAGGAGTTCCCCCCTAAAATGAAAAATAAAGCCTTTTTCAAGGGCAATAATGTACATGTAGCCTTCCTCCTTTTGAGCATACAAGGGCCAAAGAAACCTGGTTGGCCAAAAAAGGAAGAGATAGCAATAGTATATCTCGCTTCATCATCCCAGGCCCCTACTGCTCCCCAACAGGAGGTGACCATAGTTAGAGAAGACCTTTACCCACAAAATGTACCCTAAATGGTTGTGGGGGTCACTACAACTGCCAAGGGGCAATGTACACTATCAATCATCTGGAGTTGGGGGAGTCTTCATTGGTTGATGGATGTTAGCATCACTATCCGCCCAAATACCCACACTTTACAAAGCGTATGGCTGCTTAAACAACACTCTGGAAAATAGTTGTTAACATTGCTACTTCTTGTAAATATTTATGTGCTTAGCCAGATGCAAATACAAACATTTTCCACTGACCCAATTTGTGCTATGTGTACATTTTTATTATTAATTCCTAACGCTCATACAAGGTAACGGGTGAAATTTTGCATTGAGTGGAAAGACCACCAGTTTGGGTAAGCAGGCTGAACTAACACGGGTGAGAGGAAAACAATTTTTACAATTTCAAATTTTTGTATGATTTGCTACATTCTCACAGTAACATTTGTTTCTGTCTTGTTGACAAGTTGATTATTGTCCCAAAGTGCATTATATGAAAAGTTGATATGAATATAAGATTACAAACGTGTATTTTATGATGGTTAGTCCTAAAGAAAGTTTAAAAAAGCAAATTGCACAGTAGTAAGACTGCAGACAAGGAAATTTTTGAACTTTGAAGACACAACAAAACTGAATATAATTACAGATCTGCCCACTTTATCCAAAGTAAATGTGCAAATCAGCCTTTCTGTGCAGCTTTAAATTTTTCTTTGTGTAGTAACATCATTATAATCAAAGCTTTCCCAACTCTTCTGTTTGGGAATTATATTTTCATTGTGTTCAAAACAATACAGCCTTCACTTCCATGGCTGATTCAGTAATTGTATAGCTTGTCAATAGATTTTACTGGGGCTTAAGAAACACATTTCAATTAATTACATAAAAGTTTTGTAGATGATGTCTACTTGACAGCAGAACAAAACATTAATTAAAAAAAAAAAGAATGCTGTGCCGAAATGATATGTTAGGTTACCAGAGGAAAAAAGAGACTAAGCATTACCCAGCATTACTAGAGGTCGCTGTCATATATTGCTTCCTTACAGTGTCATTTTTTGTGGCTTCTCTTATTAGGAAATTATTTAGCATGGAGCAAGATGCATAATGCTTTTATTCAATTTTTTGTCCTTTTTTGTCAAGGTCAGGATTAAAAAAATAGTTTTAAAAAATTCTTTTGAAAGGCAAAAGGTTTTGGTATTTTATTATCAAGCATGCAGGTGAAGATTTATACTCCATTTTAGATTTTGTTATTTGTCATTGTTTACAAGGTGCTAAGATTGGAATAAAACATTTAAAAGTAATGGTGGTTTGATAATTTATAGTTCAAAAAGTTTTTTTTTAAATTTTTGAAATAGTAAATGGAAATCCAGAAAATAAAAAAGGAAGAGAAGAGAAAAAGAAATAACATGTTAAGCACACAATATTAAATAGAATAAAACAAACAAAATTAAAACCAGAACCAAAACCAGTCCATTACCTTAATACAAGTTGTATTAAAAATGGTAATAAAAGTAGTAGAACAACATAACTACTAAAGTATTATTTCGATACAGTACACTTATGATAGTTTAACCACACTTCCCAGTTAACTAAAAATTGTCCGAATGCAGTATTTGTAAGAGCTAAAAACCTTTTATATGCACAGCACATATTCAAATCCCTAAAAAGATTACTGAGACTAGGTATTTGTATTTGAATCCTTCCAAAGTTTAGGTAAATGCAATTTCGCTAACAATAGTATATGAATGAAAATAGACCAAAGGGTATTGGGAATTGATCAATATTCACATGCAATAAAGCTAGTTCTGATATAGGAGAGATGGGCATGGAAGTGGATTCAGAAATCAACTAGAATATAGTATTCCAGTTAGATCTAACCGATCTTCAGAACCACAATAAGTGCGAAAGTGATCCTATTTGTCTGAAATTTCTCCAGCATAGTGGCGATTAGCAAGAGAAATTTTAGATAGTTTATAGGGTGTAAGATAACAATAGTTAATGATACGCTGGTAGAGATCCCAGTGATTTTCACATTTAGAGGCTTTGTATGTCTCTTTAAGGGCCTTAGCCCAAGAAACCAGAGAAATATTTTAATCTAACTCCTTAGCCCATTTCTGCATATTACTTGATGTCACAAACTCTAAGTTCTCACTGAGTAAATTATAGAGATGCTTTTCTGTTATTTAGGAGGTTGTTGAAAATACATACTGAGGGAAACATCTAAATCAAACTGTGGTGTTAAGATCTTCGATTTGGTAAAATGCTGAATTCGCAAATATGAAAAATATTCGTTATCAGGAAGGGCATACTCTGTCTGCAATGTTGAAAAGGTTTTAAGACCCGAAGGAGTAATGATATCTCTCAGTTCTAGGATGTTGCAAGCTCTCCACCTAGCTAGGGATAGTTGCGGAACAAACACTTCCAGAATCTCAATATCTGCGATATTGCGATATTAGTATGTGAATTAGGTAGTGTAAGGACGGATGCATTCCATATATTAAGAGTCATCTGAATAGGTGGGAACATTAAAGATGGAATAAGGAAGCCCAATTTAATAGCAATAAGTAGTTGTCTAAGCTTGGTATGAGGTAAAAAAGATTGTTCTATCTCAGCCCAAAGTTTGTGCGGAGAAGGATGCCACCAATATGATATTTGTGACAAAACTGTTGCAGCGTAGTAGTGTGCCAGATTGGAAACCCCCATACCACCAAATCTTTTATGTCTGGTAAGTACTTTAAAAGCGCATCTAGGTTTCATTTTATTCCATATAAAAGTCAAAAGTATATTTTGCATTTCCGTAAGAAATTTTTAGGGTATAGGGGTAATAATGGTCCGAAAAAAGTACAAAATTTTTGGTAAAATAAACCAATTGGTAAAATAAGAGTTGCCACTCTGCCTGCCATAGTTATTTCATTTCTTCTATATTGGTCTAGTTCTCTAGGAACTGCGGACAGGAAATTAAAAATATTTTTGTAGATAGTTGAGTAGTGTGAGACGGGAGATTAATCCCCAAAAACGTTATATATTTAGGTTCCCACACATAGGTGAAATCAGATATAATACGGTGTTTAGGATAAGGTGAGATATGAATACCCCATATTTGTGATTTAGAGGCGTTGACCTTATAATAGGAAATTTCACTAAAATCACTAAGAACAGCTCAGACATTTCTCAAAGATTGTTCTGGTATGGTAAGCACTAAAATGATGTAATCTGCAAATAGGCTGATTTTGTGGACTCTAGCAGAAAGGATGACACAGTGAATAGAAGAATTTTCACGTATAATTTCTGCAAGGGGTTCAAGTAAAAGGATAAAGATTATCAGAGACAATGGGCATCCCTGGTGGGTGCAGTTTGTGATAGGGGAGGAATCAGATAAGGCTCCGGAGGTGAAAACTGGCAGATGGGGTAGAGTACAGTGACAATATAGCTGTTTTTATATTTCCTGAAAATCCTAATTTCTCCAGCACCATAGACAGGTAACCCCAATGTACTCTGTCAAATGCCTTCTCTGCATCCAATGAAAGAAAAAGAGAAGGTCGTTTAAGGAGCTCCAGATGGCGGAGAATATTAATCAAACACCTAGTGCCGTCTGGAGCCTGGCTATGCTTGACAAATCTCACCTGGTCAGGCTTGACCAGAGTTGGCAGAATGTCTAATCTTTAAGCTAAAAGCTTAGCAAAAATTTTCACATCACTATTTAAGAGCGAAATTAGCCTATAATTACTTGTAACTGTAGAGTCTTTACCAATTTTAGGAAATGTAACCACTATCTAGTGCCTGTAACATTTTAGGAGGAAAGGAACCTAAAGTTGCAGCTTAATCACAGATCTCCTTTAAATGTGAAACCAGTTGAGATGAAAAAACTTTATAATATTACTTTGGGAAACTTTTGAGATTTAATGTCTCTAAGAATCTCCAATTCCGTGAAGGGGGTTGATAAAGATTCAAGCTGTTCTGTTGTTAAAAAAAAGTCATTTACATTTTGGTGGATTCAGGTTGTAGAGTATTAGGATCCAAAATTAAGTTATATAAAGATGAGTAATAATTTTGAAATGCATTCACTATATATGCTTAGGGTTAGTACATATATCATTGGAAATTGGATCAATAATAGATTAGATTTATTTCGCAAGGACTTAAGCCTTCTGGCTTTATAGGCACCAGCTTTTTTATGCAGGGCATATTGTTGTGCCTTAATTTTTTTGTGAGACTGTTCAAATTTATATAATACGAGGGATCTTAGATCCCCTGTCCCTGTCTATCTTGTAAAATAAGGTTGGTTAGCAAAGGAGAGGGGTTTTGTTTGTTGAGTACATTATTAGAACGAATACGTTCCAGGAGATCTGTGATTTTTTTCTTCCTCTGTTTTTTCTCAAATGAACATGCCTTTATACAACCCACTCGAATAAACGCCCTATGGGCGTTCCATAGTACAAAGAGAAATCTTTGTGGATCCTTGCAGGCAGTTTCTCCTTAGCAAAGTGGGATTCTTGAATAAAGACAACATCCGTATTTTGTATCTGTGCTTCTTTCAAAAGAGACGAGCGTTTGAATTGGGCTGTTCAGCCCACGTACATTAAGAGATAAAAAACGGATCCCCATGTTTTAACTGTACATTGCAGGTGAGTACACTGTAAATTTCATTCATCTCAGAAAAATGATGTAGGTAATGGATTGGCTTAAAAAAAAAAAAAAAACAACTACAAAAATATAGAGAAAAGAGGTAAAAAACATTCTGGTAGTAGACCAGGTAATTGGGCAGACTAAATCTGCTACAAAACATTTGGGGGGTGCGAAAAGTTCAAGGTTCTAAAACTTAATAAGCCTAAATAGACAAGGTAGTGGGAGCCACTCAAGATTGTATCATAATAATACACATACCACAATTGGTGTACAGTCAAGCCCATCCAGACTCCATACGACTGGGAGACACATTTTGTTGTTGAGCTGGTTCTGTAACAATGTGCCATTGGGTTAGTAGTTGCATGCCCGCTTCTACATGTGGTATTGGATAAGTTCTCCCCATATGAGATACAATCAATTTAGTTGGAAAACCCCATTTAAAAGGGATCCTTCGTTCCCTCAAAATTTTAGTGATAGGTAAAAATTTCTTCTAGGCTTGTAGAGTGTTTTGAGATAAGTCCGCAAATAATTGAACTTAACTGAACATCCCAGGCAAAGTAGGTGATTTTCTTGCAGCCGCCATCAGTTTCTCTTTAATATGGTAAAAATGCACTCTAAATAATACATCTCTTGGAATATCAGGTGATAAGAAGTTTGGTTTTGGAATTCTGTGGGCCCTATCAATCAGTAGCTCAGACTCTAAAGCCGATGGTAAAAGTTGGGTAAAAGTTTGAAAATTTTTGTAAGGTACCCAATCAGGTCGCTAGGAGATCCTGACTCCGGAATCCCTCTAAACTTAATATTGTTTCGCCTTGATCTGTCTTCCAGGTCAGCCATGTTTTGTTTAAGCCATTGAATTTCAGTAGTATGTTCCTGATGTGTGTCTACTAATTCGTTATGAGCTTGGGAAAAGTCCTCCACTTTTTTCTCCAGGTGTGAAACTCTTTTCTTTTGTTTTCTTTTGTTATGCTGAGTAACAGAGGCTTTGATTTGTACAAACATATCTGACATATCCTGATGGATAGAATGCTTTAGAGAAAGCATCATCTCTTTCATAGTAGAGAGAGACATGTCTTTATGAAGTACAGGAAACTATTCTATGGTATGAAGTTTATAAACAGGTGTTGCTTGGGATGGAGAAGAAGATAATGAATGCTGGCTTTGTTGCACAGGAAAATGCTGATTACAGTGAGAAGAGCTCCTGGCATGTGCCGATAAGAAATCAGAGGCAGTGTCAGCTGAAGACTCACCAGGTCCTCGATTCCCACGGCCCCCACTTGCAGATCCCATGTCAGCAGCTGAGGAGGCAGCAGGAGAGACTAAAGACGCAGCTAGTGAGGTAGGCTCTCCCTCTGCGCCATCTTGAGAGGCCGGAGAGTCTTGTGGCCTGAAAAAACTCATCAGTTTTCGCGGCTCTTGCTTCTTTTCATCATTCTCACCCGATGCCTGGATGCAACAGGTGCTGGGGTGTTCTATGGTAGAGGAGATCTTGGGGTATGACGCTAGAAAAGCCACAACTGGCTTTCTCAGATCCTAGGTTCTAAGAGTTCTAAGCTCACGCGGCCATCTTAGACACTGGCTAGACACGCCCCAGTGGTTTGATAATTTAGATTGGAGTTAACTACAACTCAGATGAGAGCTATTTTAGGCTCAGATTGGAACTCAGAATTTGAGTAATTTGAGCTCATATTATGGGTTTGGATATCCTGTAAAGAGCCCGCACTTGGGATCAGATCATCCAGTTTAAGGCTGCTGTATGTCACTCCAGCACTAAATTTCTCTCACTATGCTGTCGGTGTAGCCCTCTATATAAAACAGTGCATTGGGAGAGTGCTTTTATCTCTTGGAAACTTGCTTTTGCTAAATGTTATCTTATTTTTCTCTGTGTAGACAGGTCCATGTGACAAAAGAAACCTACGCTACGGTACATGTCTATTGAGTGAATATCTTACATTGCACTGACATGTACAAATAGTGGAATCTGTTATCACCCCCCAACCCCCTAATTAAAGTGAGAAGTCATGCTGATGGCAAAATAATTTCCACTATGCCAAACCAAATTGTGCACTTGCTCTCCCCCTGCATATTGGCAACTGGAAATCCAGAGGACTTTTGGGTTATGTGTGTTCTCATTTGGCAACAGTCTAAGCTTGGTGAGCGTTAGTTGTCGTTTGCTTTGTTGGTTAATAAATTGAGTCCAATTTTATTGTAATTATTTAAACTTAATTCATGCAGGTACATTGATTGTTGCATTATGTCAATAACCAGAAGAAATTCAGGATTTCAGGTTGGTAGCATTGCCTCTGATTTACTGGCCTGTAGAAGATAGAGAACAAGGAAAACAAACACTCACTGACCATCTGATGAGATTTACCTGTTCAACTGCTTTTTAACACAAAATCTAATCAGTCAATCACATAGTAACTGTAACTGAATGCATTTGGGCCAGACGTGTAGTTGTAAAAAAAAAGAGGAGGGGGCGCGGTCCAACCCATGGCAAGCGCGCATGCGCGGTATTATGTAAATGCCACATTCATGAAAAATGTGAGGGCACGGCGTGCTCGCCCCACTACACCCCTGATTTAGACGTTGTGAAGGTGATCTTTTGAAGTTTAAAACCAACTTCAGAATGGAAAATGAAGGTCATTTAAGGAATTGTGAAGTAGGTATGATAGGTTGGCAACAGGTGTACTAGTAGCAAAATCCCCTGATGTTGGGGGAAGACAGGGGGCCTGGTTTGGTAAAGAAAGAGGGGGTACATGCTTAGTATTTCCCCCAGTCTGTTTCCTAATCACCCAGGCTTATTAAGAGGGGGCCTGACACTTTTTCTTCTTCTTTTTCTTATATAAAAAAACATTTACTAGGCCCCATGCATTCTCACAATACATATATATATATATATATATATATATATATATATATATATATATTGAAGTTCAGTAGTTCAACAAATGCAATCAATACGTTTTAAAGAGGAAAAATTGGATTTTTATGCTTTCCCTTTTTGTATTGAATTCATATTGCTTTGAAAAAACCTTGTTCTTCTGTAAAACCATTTACTTCATTGATATATATCTTATTTCCCAAGATAGAAGTTAATCATTTGAGTGCACAGAGATATGCTGGGCACATCCATCTTCAGGTACATGTGTCGCTTTGGATATTGAATCTTTGTCCTTTGAAACATCAGGTTATAAAAGACACCCACAAGCTTCTCATAATACAGCAACAAAAACCAGCATGGAGGTCAGGATTATAATCGTTATAAATTTATACAGAGATGTATAATTTTGTTTCCCATTGTTGTTTTGAATTCATCCCACTGACTCAACTTTCAAAAAGGTTAATTTATAAAAGAAAAAACTAAACAAAAAAAACTATAATATAAAATATAATAGGTACCCTAGGTCAGTTCTCTTTCACTTTTCAGTAATATTGTTACTATTATTGCTCCTAACGCACAAAGGGGGACCACGTAGTCAAATTATGCCTATAGACTTTATACAACTATATTTAAAATACCCACAATACAAATCTAGTACAATGGAAAAGTACACTAAATGTTTGTCACACTGTGACGTAAAGTAACCTGCACTGACCACAAGAGAGGCCTTAAAGATCAGAAGGAATATTTAGCTTTGCTAGACTCTGGGACCTTAACCGATAATTCCAGACCCATGACATTCATGTCTGTGAATGTACTTAAAGACTTAGTTGAACTGTTATTTTTCCTCCTCCCTAAATTTTACAATGATTTTTTAATTTAGTCAAACAATATAAAATGTTGTCACAGTATATAAAGTGTTGTCACAAAACAAATACACATTATCCTATATTTTTTGGAATACAACAACAGGTAATAGCCAGTGAAAGAGATTTTGTAGGAGAGAACAACAGTCCCTGAAAGAAAAATCTGGACAGGGTAAGCACAGTAGAAAGATAAAAATCAATTGCAAAAAAAATCCTTATGGGAAAAGATACCATGGAGAGGCAGGAGGAACCCTCATATTGTTAGAGTCAAGTATTGGGGAACAGGATGAATTGGAGGGCTAAGTGGTACAGGAAAATAAACAGGAAATGCAATGCATATATAGGAAAAAACTGATGTAGGGTGGAAAGAAAAGGGTAGTGGGAAAGAAGGTTGTGGGAAAGTTAACTTCTGCAACAACTTTTCTGAGAACCAAAAAAAAAAAAAAAACGCCATAGAGGTGTACAAGTTCATTATGATAGAAAAGAGTTATGTTGGAGGAAGAATACAGCATGTCCATGGAGCCATTAACAAAAATGGTGATCAACAAAGACTGTGATAAGTCCCTGAATCACCTGGGTCACATGCACACATATCTAGAACTTTTGAAGGGGACCAGCCAGCACCGCACGTTTTGCACAGATAGCAAACCTGGAACTGTTTTCTTTTAATAGGCAAATGTTTTAAATCTTAGACCAGATCCATTCCAGGTAAGCTGAATAGTCTATCCTCTCTAGTTATGAAGAGATTGAATAAATCAGATCTTTTATGTAGAAGGGGACAGGGACCTGTCAAGGTAGGTCACTTAATGGATTACATGAAAATATGTATGTCTTTTGTATTGCTATATTTTTTCACATTTATTTAAAAAAAAATCTAAAAAAAAATAAATGAAAACTAGCAGACAGTCTTACTTACCGTTGTATAAATATAATGTGTCATCAAGAATCTGTTGGTTTCAGAAAATGAAGGTTGCAATAGGACATTATATTTAGAAAGATCACAAGATTTTATCACTATGTACATACTTCTGGGTCTAAAATAAACATTATAAATACATACATTTTTTAATTTTTTTAAGCTGAGATTTAAGATTTTTAATGCTT
>NC_092860.1:128346346-128391623 GCF_032062135.1 Pyxicephalus adspersus | reverse complement strand
GGGGTGAAATGCAAATATGTATTTAAAATGTAAAGTATATCTTTTTTTTTTCATTGGGACTAAAAGCTGTCATGGGTCAGTGGGCTCAACTCTCACAAAAGGGACACTTGTTGAAGCATGGTCCATGGTTTCAACCCTTCCATTTCTTTCAAAAGCTGAAAAAAACCTTGACTTTCGATGCATCGTAACTCCTATTCCCATTTATAATATGATATATATTTAGGCTATGTCCCCTATAGTTTTCTGTGACCACTGTGATGTGATGTATAACATTATGAAAGCCAAAAAACAAGAAAACATATTTAACTGAGTTCTATTAGTTATTTAAGTTTAAAGTCACTGTTTTGATATAGTGATATGCATGGTCATCCCTTTATAAACTATACAGGCTGCCAGCATTATTTTATTCATGTGCTAAAACTAATTAATGCTGGAACTAATGTATATCTACACCTCAAACTATAACAACAGTTTTCAATGGACAATACAGAAAACATTATGAACTGGCAAGGTAAACTGACCTTGGGCTATTATTATCAGCAAATACTGGACACTAGATATAAACTTTGCTTATATTGTTGGGAATCATCAAGATTTTGTGCACAATGACATAAGTGACACAATATAATGTGTATGTGCTGACTGTACCTATCACTTGTGTATACAATCAGCTTTGTGATGTTTTTTTTTTGTAGCTTTATTAAACTCAATCCGAACTGGATGAACTTCTAAAACAAAAATGTATTGCATTTTATTAGTCTGCTTATTCACCTGCTTATCCTTTCTAAACACTATTTGTGCCAAGGAATACAATGTACTGTACTGTACTGTATCTATAGTAAAACAATGCTATCACATAGGTTGTTTTCTCCTTGTTTCTATTCCCTTCAACCCCATAACATGGGAAAATGTACTGTAACCCATAAAGGTAAATAAACTGTAGCTAATATTATTGTTTGAAATTTAGGTGCAGCACAGACTTAATAGAAAATTCAATGATCACTAGATTTTTGGAAGAATCAATATATATTCCTCTTTGATGAAACATAGTAAACTGCTTGCAATTATATAATTAACAGTCCTAAATGGAATAAGTACCAACAGTTAATTGTTAGGATTTATCTACAGTTAATAAGCTTCACTTAATCATTTCTCTGAAGATGTCCCGGGGGATCTTGCATTTCTCCTACATCACTAGTCTGAAGGTACTGTGTGTTAATACTCCACAAAACCAAAATGAGTATTATGAATGCATTGCTTTAGTACACATTAATCCAAGTTGTAACAACTCCAAACTTTTCAAAAAGTATTGTAATACATGACTGAGAGCTCAGTGGTTCCAGAAACATCGCTTTCTGCTCATGTTATACTTCATTGCTTGATGCTGTACCATGATCATGACTATAGTCCTATATGGCATGTTATTCAGGAATTCACCACCATTAAAAATATCTACTATTCTAATACCAATATGGGATGCAAAATACACTTTTCTGATATCACACCTTTGAATGTTTCCTAACTGTACAAAAAATACAGTAAAATAATTTTGATACTACTTTAAAGGTGATGTCTTAAAGGACATACTTCTTTATATATCCTTATTGAAGACATAAAAGGTTCCCATTAATAGTAGATTGTTAATGTATCACTGACCTCAAGGGTTGAAAAAGTTCAAAAGTAGACAAAGATAACACTATTATTCCATACCTATGATAAACATTTCTAATGCACTTTCCCTTCTTTATCCACATATGTCAATATCTATAAATTCTGAACCATTAAATATGAATCTTCCTTACTTTAGATCACTGTTTCTAAATCCTATTGACATCGGGAAACCCTTAAAAATTTTTTTGTGTCTTGAGGAACCCTTACTATAAATATTATACCCTGAGCTCACAGTATATTAGTGTGGTGGTAAGTAAGTAGATAAGTAACCTGCTTTACTCCTTTGACATTTGAAAGATTTTAAACCTCCTATAAATAAAACAAATTATCAAAAAATTGTGCACAAATCTAATTTGTAACTAATGCTAGACTCCAAAGTTAACACCAAATCCATATGCTCCTAGTAAACATTTCTGTGGTCAATAAGGTCTATACAGGTGCAGAAACTGAACTGGTAAATGGATAAGGTACATGTATACTTAAACAAATCAATGCTTAAATAGAAAAAAAGTGATTGCAGATTTTATTGCCAACATCTATTAAGCAATATCTGCTCTGTTTAAATGTAAAAAAAAAAATATGCAGGAATGTTCTTTGGAAAATTTTCCTTCTTCAAGACCAATACATTTTGTAAACATTTGGCATCTTTTGGTCAATTTCATTTAAAATGTACCTATACGGAAATCTTAGGTACCAGCCACAGGCAGAGGGCAAGAATTTATCTTATCATTTTTTACTTTTTAAAGATTCAACTACAAGAAAACCAACTAGGTCAATCTATAAATCAATTTCTTCATTATTACATTGCAAATTACAAGGTTAAATGGTTAATAAGGTTGTATAAAGAATGATTTCCATCAGGTTTACAAGGCATGTAGTCCAAAGAAACAAAAACAACTGTTTTAATCTATTAATATTTTTATCAGCAATGGCCAATTTGAATTACTTTATTTTTTGTTATTTTTTATTTTGCACTATTGAGATATTCGTCATTATTGGAAAAACTAAAATAAAAGACTGTCCACATTCACTGTACATTCACTGATTTGCTTATTAAGGCAGCCCCAAAGTAGCTTTTTTGGAGAAATATTGTCACACAAACAGGTCTCCTGACCCGTTGACTCCTCCTGACTCTTGATTCCCACAGTTTATATGCCTAAAGGTTTGCAGCATCGGCTGCATTCATCAGCTAAATGTGAAAGCTTTCCAGGAAAGTTTATTTAACCTCTAGTGCTGGGGATTGCAAACTGGATTCCCAAGACTGCAAGAATTACTGCAGCCCTGAGAATCTACTGCGATCCTGGGGCACTAGAGGTAATTACCTCTAGTGCCCGGGGATCGCAGTGGAACTGCAGAAGAACTATCAATAGAATTTCTCCATTGAGAGTTCATCTGCAGTTTCACTGCAATCCCTGGCACTGGAGGTTTATTAACCTCTAGTGCCAGGGATCTTCTCAATGAATGCATCCACGGATCACAGTGCCCGTCGCAGATTTACCTCTAGTGCCCAGGGGATTGAAAACAGGAGGATTCCCAGGGAATTATGTGAATCCCCTGTGAACCCTCCTGTTATAATTTCCTTGATCCTCCGATGGTTTTGTGAAATGGTTTTGTGAAATCGGACCCACCAGGAGTTCAAGGACATTTTTACAAAAATGCCAGAAGCATTCTCCCTCATCCCTAGTTCGAAACAGTCCCATTGTAAAAACTAGGCAAATGGTCTTGTGTTGCATGGTTTAAATAATTTTAGATAATAATTTAAATAACAATCTATAACAACAAGGCAAGTTTAAAAAAAGGAAAACAAACACTACATTGTAAAAATGCATTGTAGTACAGTGTGTGTTATAATGCAAATCAGTATGTTTGTAGATTATGTACACTGTGAGTTGCTGTGGTTTGAATAGTTCCTTACTTTATAAAGAGAACCATCACATGCTCTGCCTCCCCTTCCTACAATTTTAGAATATCAGTATTTGCAAAGAAAGGTTTGGAGAACTGAACAGTAATTTTGTTGATAGGATTGGCATACTATGATGCATTCATAGAACAGGTCTTATTGGTAAGACTTAGTGTAGATGCATGTGAGCATCAAATTCTCATTTTAGTTAACGGTTGAACAGGTATTAACCCCCCTGGCACTATGATTAAAGAAGATTTTTAAATGTAAAAGCGATAAATTTAAAATTCCTCCTAATTTTAAATTTCCCACCTACCTGCCTGCACGGTTCCGCTCTCCAGACACTCGTGAGCTGATGCTCGGCATCTGCATCTGCTTCCCCTAGCTTTGCGTCCCCAACGTTCACACACTGGGGATGCAGATGCCGGCCGGGCATCACCAGCTTACAAAGATGCCCGGCCAGCATCAGCAGGAGAAGAAGAGGAGAAAAAGATATATGCAGCATTGGTATATGAGTCTAGCTGTTTTTTTTAAAAGGTAGATGTAAGGCTCTGGTCCAGTACCAGTATTCTCCAGACACCAGTCTTCACTTATAGCAAGCCCCCGCTCAGCCTCGGGAGACTGGTTGCATTTCCCAGCATATGGTTGCCACCATGACTTAGTGCACCAGGGATGGTGTTTGGGGAAAGGCTGTAAGAGAACCAGGAGCCAACAGATAATGCAGTACTAAGATTCCAACAAAGACAAGTCCAGAAAACCTTAAAAGTATATAAAACCTTTGCATATTACCTGTTTCCTTGCACAATATTTTTAATAGAACATTACATTACACCTCCTAAATATATTATGCAAAGATAGAATTCAACGTTAGTATTATCAACCTAAAATCATATTTTACTATTCCTTAATAGTTCATAAATGCCACAGTCTATTTACCCTATGAAAACCCAGATCTATGGATTGAAACCACAGTCTACTCAAGTTAAAGTAGGTGTCTATAACCCTCACGATATTCACAAACCACAAACTTCTAATACCTACCTTCATCAAACCCCTCACCTAGCATATATGTATATGCATATATCTATTATCATCCTTCATGTCCAGTAAAAAGAACTTAGGTTCACTATAAATGGCACCCAATCTTAATATGCACACTGGTTCACACTTTTTAACTGGATCGTGCAAATATTATCTTGAACTATGCAAAAAATGATATTATATTATAATTATGTATACACACACTTCTTGGTATCATGTTTATTCTGTCTAGACCTATGTTGAGGATAGATTAGGTAATATTTAACAAAATTTCCTAAACATATATTGTTATTTGATATACCTTGCTATTATTACTCATGATGCATTTTCTATATATATTTTCACTATATATACTATTGAATAGTTTTCACTATGTATAAGCCTATATTCAATTGGAACATACCTTTACGGCTTGAAATCCACACCTACCCCTGAGGAAGCCTATCTAAGCAAAACGTGTCGGGTAAACAAAACCAGAACGATTAATCGTATCACTAGCGGTACATGATAGCTACAACTTGTATAATTTTGATATCACAACTCTGTGCTGCCACAACAGAAATTGAAGATACCATATGAAACAGTTTTGTAATTATGTATGAATACAAGTGTTGTAAATACATAATTAACCTACTAAGCCACTGAACCCTGTCTCTTTCCTTTAATATATTATAAGTATTAGTTTTGACCTATTTAAAGTCCCACTTCTCAGGCTGCTGCTTTCAACCAACTAGCCCTTCAAGGAAAATAGTTGCAGTTTTAGATTGTGGCCTTTTTCTATGTAGAACCTTCAAGTTATATCCTTTTTTAACCTTCAAAATAAATTTAAAATCATATTTATTTTGAAGTAAACAAATAAATCATAACAGTAAGACACAATTTAAATGAGCACAGTCATAACGTAGGCTTTTAATGGATTTCAATGTGCTTGTTCTATCATCAACCTTTTTGTATAAGAAAATTTGCTTGTTAAAGTAAGAATCGCTAATTTAAAAACTGTTAACATGCTGCAATTTTTAATAATGGGTTATGTCTAACAAGACAAAAAGACATTAGTGTGCTCAATATTCTGTTAGTGTAGGTTTCAGTTTGATCATATCTAGATTTGTCAAATCAAAAAGGTTTTCCAAGCACACTCATGGCTTAAGGGCCTACATTGCTTTAATTAGCTTGAGTTCTGAAGATTTGTGAGGTTCATTTTTCTTCCTCTTTATTCTTAAAATGCTGATTGATTTCAGAGCACATATCCTGTTGGAAATTTAATGGCTTAATGACCTGCAGAAAAGCGGAGCTGGATACTTGTAAAGGGCATCAATATGTGAGTGTGTAGCCAACAATATAAAGCTTTAGTTTTCAATTTCAGAACAAATTTATTTTTAACTGTAATATGTAGTAATATATAGTAATATGTATTCAAACAAAATGATAATGTTTTTTAAAGATTCTCAAAACACACGTTCTTTCTCAACTTTTGCACATATTTATTTTGTTGTTTCCCCTCATACATGGAGGCAGTTATGTAAAATTATTTGTGATTTTTTCCCCCTTCTCTGGGCCTAGTTTATAAAAGCTCCGCATTGCTGGAGAATATACACTTTCTTCAGTGAAGCTGGGTAATCTAGCAAACCTGTAATGAATTTGCTGGCATATGTTTTGGATACTGGACAATATCCATTCCAGGTTTCACTCATCAATTCTTTTATTTGAGAATATTAAGGAGAATGTTGCATAAATAAAACATGTATAACATGTGCAATTTACAAAAAAAAAGAAGAAGAACTGAACATGTATAGCCTGTAACGCAGACACAGCAGCAATAATAAAAGATAAAAAGAGGGAGAAACAAAGTCCTAATATCAGTCCGCATATTCATTTGTTTTGTAGATCTAGGCAATGCATCCATGAAGAATTCCCGCATCTCAAAGAATTTTTAGCACAAGTTTCCTTTTAAAAAGAGATTTGATTTAAAATCTTTTGGAAAACATGCATCAATAGTTTTGAAAAGGCCTAGAGTTGGTGGATCTGGATCCATTCACTTGTGCAGAATTGTTTTTTTTTCCCAACCAAGGAAATGATAAACAGCACATTACAAATTCATCTGTTTCACTTATTTTCTGATTACCTTGCTTTCTCTTGATTCATATTGGTTGCATTCCACCCTTGTGTTTATTACATCGCTTCTCACATGGATAATTTCCTAATATTAGTTCTGTTGTATTATGTGACCATTGCTTTCTAGGTAGGGTCCACCTTCCCTTTCCTACCATTTATTAGTTATTGTTTATGTTTCTTTTTACTTTCCCTTCTCCTATTATATGTTTCATTTGCTTTTTGGATTATTTTTCCACTTTCATATTGTTTGCATGGCCCTACCATTTCTCACATCTACCATTTGTAGTCTGGTATATTTGACCTTGCTTGTATGTAAGCTATACCCCTTTAGACTGCTACCTCCTTCCCTAGCTAACTGCCATTCTGGAACACATTAATGTATAACCTAATTTCTTGGCACTGAGTTCTTCCTGGCAAATCATATTGTGCACAGGAAAAGAGCACATCGTATTTACTGGTTTGGCACAATTTTATCAATAATTTGAATCTATTCAGCATCTGAGAAAGTAAAACTACTGATAGCAAACTAACAATAATTACATATCCTCCTCTTCTTTTTGCATGATAAAATTTTGGGTTTGTTTATCTACCTTGGATCTCTGGCTTATTCTCCCCTAATTGAAATGCATTTTATATATCCATAAATTCATAAAGGGTTAAAGATTTAGTAGTTTTGTGTAGTCTTTTGTTCTACATACATATATACTGTACTTGATACTACTGGTCTATTGCCTATTATGCATTATTATACCTGGATACATCATTTCTTTTGTGTAAAATAGAGTTATTTTTATATTTATTTTGTAAATTGTATTATCTAATACTTGTGAAAATAAATTCATAATGTATTTTCTCTGTTTGGATGTTTAGCTTTTATGGCAGGAGTGTGTCTATAACTTAACAGCCAACATCACACATTGTTGACTCCATGGAGGTTTAGGGAGAACCTACTACTATAAAAACGCCTAGATATTCCTTAAAGCAGATAAACGTCCAAAGTTAATACAATACATATGTTGGATTCTATCAATAAACTTAAAGTGTATCTAAAGCAAAAACATTTTACTCTTAGAAGACGCCAGAAAAAACAAAAAATTAGAAGGTCCTAACCATTCCAGTATTTGTTTATTTTATTTACCTTTAGATATAACCTAAATTGGTGTTTTTGTTCCCCTCCAACATGTTTTAATATAAACTGATCCCGCAAGTTGATTCATTGATTTTCCATTTCCTTTAACTAGGACAAAATGCTTATCACCCTGTGGACAGCATAGTCTTAGATGGACATGTGGTTTTCAATTGACTCAAAGTAAACAACACACTAATTAAACCCAAACTCCAGATAACACATTTTAATTAGTTTCAGCAACACGTTTTGTGCTTTGTTTTTCGATTTTGGAAAATAAAATGTTAAAATGGTATGAAAAATAAATTATATGACCATAGTAAGCATCTTCAGATGTTTCATAGTTTATCCCTAACCCTATACCTTTGCCACTGTTGTTGGTCAGCTTCATTTGCATGTAATTCATATACTGAATACTATCATTACAGATATTAACTACATACAATGGTCTTCCCAGTGAACCTATCCTTTCCTAATTCTTTCTAATACAACAAGTATGCAGCCATGCAGGGTTTTCAGCTGGTACATATGTTAGTTTTCAAGCAAATCCTGAGAACATTTATTTTTTATTTCACTCAGGACTGCATTCTCTAATCAGTGCTAATTTAGGACACCCCACTCACACCACTTGATTTAACTCTCTCATGTTCAAATGTAAAATGCTAGAAATTAAATTGTAAGGACTCATAAAAGTTGACTAAATTAGGACAAGTTTGGTTATTAGCACTGTAAAAGGGAAATTGAGTATAAAGTGCTAGAAGGGATTGGAATTTAGGGATGGCTAAATTTGTCTAGATTTTGTTTGGTATGTTAACAAGAAAATAATACAAATATTCAGGCTCATACAAACTGGCCTCAAAATCTATGGCCACTATTATTTTGTAATAATTGCACATAGGTTTTAAAGGAATCTATTGCAATATGTCCCAAATAAATATCCAATTTTAAGTATAGGAGGTAAACCACGGGGGTACATTTGCATTGTAATTTTGCTAGTTTAAATCCCAATGTTTTCATCTACAATAGGAGTCAATTGGAATTCAAAAATTTGACTTGTGAAAAAACTGTATTGCTTAGTGGGTGTCTGAGTAAGATGCATCTCCAGTGGGGTCCTGCATCTACCCAGACTATATTACAGGCCACTGCAGGCACAGCAGCACAAAAAAGGTTTCTACTGTATTCTGGAAGGCACAGGGTAGCGGACCAATCTGGGAATTCCGGCTGCTGGATCGGTAGTTTCCTTCATACATTGCGACCCCCTTATCCTTCAGCAGAGGGCACACTGAGAACCAAGATGAGAGAAGGACCACGTGGCAACCAGGGAGACACAGAACCTGGGTAGAACTACAACAGGGTCCCCAGGCAATAGCACAGACCCCCCTCTCCCCTCCAAGGATTGAACCACATGGCAGCCAGGCAGATTCAGAGTCTAGGGGGAGCTGTAACAGGCTCCTCAGGCAGCTGTACAGCTTACCTTTTCATGGCAGCCAGAGAGACCACATGGCAGCCAGAGAGACAAAGAACCCAGATAGTGCTGCAAGGGCTTCCAGGGTTGCAGAATGGACCACCTTCCCTCATCCCAACACAGGGGATGCAAAAACTAGAGGGGTAAGTATTCTGATTTCTAATAACACTGGGGAACAATTTTAAACAAATTTTTTGTTGACTTCAATTTTTAAGCCTGTTTACACTAAAATAGGTATGCTGATTCTGAAAGTGCTGTTAGTTTTCTTCTATCACGTCAGTTTTTTTCCCTACCGCCTATATTAATGCGATTACTGTAGCGTGGATTTGTATAGGCTATTCATTTACAGGCAAGACAGTGTGGTCAGAGGTTGTGCGCTGCTCTACGTAGTGAATAAGCAAAATTTATTTTTCTACTTACACACGTATTTCCTTTCTTTTAGATCATGTCTGGCTCTGCTGTTTCTCGTTGTAAGTGCCTAAACAACCCTAATTATTTTGTTATATCTGTGGCAGTTTCACCATTCCCAGTCAAAGGGCAAACATCAGCATATTTATAGAGCAAGCCTATTTGGCATATTTAACTTGGTTATTAAGATAAGTCTTGGGCCCCTCATAAGGTGTGTAAACAGTGTGTCGAGGGTTTACGGATGTTGACAAAGGGAACACGTGATAAGATGCAATTTGGTATACCTATGGTTTGGCGAGAGCCAGGAGATCATTTCAGTGACTGTTACTATTGTATAGTGAAAACTTCGGGATATAACAAGAAAAATAAATGTAACATAGAGTATCCTAGTCTAGCATCGGCTATATGCCCAGTGGCTCATTCAGACGAAATCCCAGTGCCGGTTTTTGTTACACTACCCTCTTTCGAAGAACATGATTATGGTGATGAACTAGGTGACAACAATTAAGAGTTTGAAATCGAAGAGGACTCTGTTCGTTAGGGATTTGATTAGCATGAGTTCATGATGGCTCATGATTTGGGACTACCGAAGAAGGCTTCAGAACTCCTAGCATCAAGACTACATGAGGAAAACTTACTTGAAAAAGGAACAAAGGTATCGTACTTTCGAACCAGATACATTTAATTTTTGCAGTACTTTACAACAGTGACAGTGGCTTTGTGTATTGCCATAACATACCTAGTTTCATGGAGGAATTGGGATTTCGGGGAATAGGAGACTCGGGAGAACTGTCAGTCCTCAGAACTAAACACGAGTGAAAAAGCAGGGGGCGGTAACGCAGGCGTACTGAACTCATATGACCTCACAATGGAGATTGTCCATTGAGGGGTCATGAGTTCAGTACACCTGCAGACACATGCCTCCAATCAACTGTGACCGCAGGTTTCCATGATCCAGGTTCGCACGGTCCCTGGGCTGTACTTATTAATGATAAGTACAGCCCAGGGACCGTGGGAACCTTTATGATTACAGCTTATTTGAGACACGTGCCTCCAATCAGCTGTGACCACAGGCGTACTGAACTCATGACCTATCAATGGAGAATCTCCATTTTTGGACCTAGAGAAGCCCATTCTGCTTTATGAATTACAGGTGGCAGTGAAAAACACAGCAACAAGTAAGGCACCAGGCCCTAACAGGTTCACTCTTCCCTTTTTTTGGAGCACCTCTCTCCCCATCTCCTGTCAGCAAGGAAGGACCCTAGCAAAAAAGTGAATGGGACACTCTAAGTATTCTAACATTAACAATGGGACCCACAGGACTGTCCCTGTTACCTTTGATCCTCATTCTGATCCTAGAACAATTGCTTAGGTTTATTAGAGCAGATCCCAACTCCTTTAGCCTGCAGCTGGGTGAGGGGAGTGCATCATAAAGTGGCAGTGTTCAAGATCTCTTTACCACTCACAATTCAACACCAATTAGAGAAATCCTTTTGACTGGTGTAAACACTCTGTGGCCCTGAAACAAGTATTTAGTGCAATACTATTGCCTTACCTTGGTTACTCCATCTATCCAACCCACAGCTCCAATGCCATCCAACTACGGGATCCACAGTGGACATATGCATCAAGATACTGCCAGAAGCATTCCTGTCTCCAAGCCACCACCACTGCTTCCAATAATAGGCAAACCTTGTTTCTTCCCAGGGGTAGGGAATCCGAAATTCAGAATACTACAGTCGACACAGGTGATCCGGGTCTATCAATTTTTGAACAATCAAGATTGGTTAGATGATGCAGAGTTGAGACATCGGAAGGGGCCATTTAAAATAGGTATCCGAAGGGTAAGTTAAGTGTCCTACTTCTTCAGGACTCTCTCACGGGCAAGGGCGTTTTCCCAACCCCTGAGTTTGAGATCCTCTGCAATGGAAAAGCTGCAATGAGACACTCATTTTCGGTAATATAAACTCTGCTGAATGCTGCCCCAGCTCACTATGTACCTCCGTATCTTAAACCATGGGACGGCTGAATACATTTGCCAACTAATAGCAAATTATTTTTAGGGAAATCCATTCCAGGTTTGCTGGATTACCCAGTTTCCCCCATGATAGTTTTAATAAATCAGCCCTAACGCATTTTGATGTAAGGAACATTTTTATGTGTTGTTTCATGATCTGCCCAAAGTTTTTTTCCCAAATATAATACATATATTTTGATGTGAAAAAAATGTTTGCAATTCAAAATACAGTAACTGTCATTATTTTCAGTTAAATTGCAGTTCAACTGACAGTTTACTTTTCAACAATTCATTTTTTAATTGTTAATTCGTGAATTTGAATTAACTGCAAATTTGAATGACTATTTTAATTTATGCCTTTTGCCAAAATTAAAAAAAAAAAAACATCCTAAAGCTTGATCAATGTGGAAAAAACAAATGTATCTGTCTTGGTTGCTTTTGAAGGCAAGTTATCCTTTATTTGGAAGGACAGCCATATAAAGAAAGGAAAAGTTTAAAAACTTCAAACAATTGGCCCCAACAGCAGGACTCAAGATCACCACTAAATATAAAAAAAAATTAAGCAGGGCCATCAGATCATAATGCAGCCCTAATTATTATTTGGATTAATATACTTCATTAGCTTTGGAAAATAACATTTATGTCATAAAAAAGAAAGAAATAAAGGATACATTTCCAGCTTCTCTAATAGAAAGGTACTTTAGATCATGCAATTATAAATAATGAGGTCTCAATGCTTGACACAGGCTGCTGATTTTTTTTTTTATTTTTTAGCAAAATACATAAATGAAGATAAAATTTCAACGTTCAAGTGATGTCTGTACACGTCTGAGTACAAGAATTAACAATTCACCTAAAAAATGAAACGGTCAGTTAAACCATAGATTACAAATGTCAGCACGAAACTGAAAACAATCTAAATGATATTGAATTGCAAACACTTGTTTTACATTTTAACAATATTTACATACATTAACATGTATATTTACATGCAGTACATACATAGTAATAAGTAGTAATTATTGAGGAAAGAAATTTGCTCTTTATCCCAAAATGTTTTTTTTTTTTTCAAAATTATTGGCTGGGTTTAAAAAGAAATCCTCAAGATGACGGATGGGAATTGGACTACAAAATAGAGGGAAGAAGTAGAACACAAAAAAACGGTTGACAAACCGTGATACTGTATGCATTATGTATGTTACTGTATGTGTTCCAAGTTCAGCAAATAACTAAGTCTATTATAGGAAGGAATGGAAAAACCTTTCTATATAGAAACCACTCTACAAATGGAGAGTCAAGCATAGTATGGTGAACTTTAGTTAGGTGATCAACACCTTGAAGAAATGGAGCTTTCAAGGATACAGATTTGTAACAGAGACAATCTATGCCCAGTTGGAACAACCATGTAAAATTTCTCAGCAAAACGTTTGTTCAATTTTAACATTATCTTCACCTTTCTTTCTACTATTTTTTTTACAGCAATTGAGTAAGTGTTTCTCTGAATTGTCTTCTCTTGCCTTGCTTCTCTGTTACTTGCTTCTGTTCAACAGTTCTGTTCTTTTCCTAAAAGGTACCCAGAGTTTGTACTCTGGCTATGAAATACTTCTTGTTCAGACTGTTGTTCAGAGATGCTTTGAATATAAATATGCCTATATTAATTTTGTACCTATTTTGTTTAATTTTGGACAAAATTGGAAAGGCTTCAAATATCTGAAAAGCCTGTGATGTCAGTACAGGTAGTCCGTGAGTTAAGAACATCTGACATACAGATGACTCCTAGATATGAATGGGACTTCCCTGCTCACTTGTGTGCAGGACGGATGCTTGTTGGGGGGGTGGGGAGGTGGTTTGCAGAAAAAATCTTTTGCTAAACACAGCTGAGGCTGTGGGTGAACTTAAGGACTGAGCTCTTCTGCAACATCTTGTAAGTCTTTAAAGACCAAGACAAGCTTTGCAGTTGTTTTTTTTTTTTATATCAAAACACAGATGTCACAGAAGGTAATGAATGTCTAGGTTTATGTCCATAAAGTTTTTTTTTTTTGCTTTGTTTGTGATTAACTCACAGTGAGGATTTTATACAGTAACTGATAGCATGCTGCCTAATAATATGTTGAGACAAACATCTGTCCTAATTGCATTTATTAAAATATTGTGCTTCTTTTAATGCCCCAACTGGAGAGCTTGTCTATAATTTCCTGTTTGATAGAAATTTAGGGGAAATCTCCCTAAAATACATACCCTGTACAGATGGCAATAAAAATATTTAAAAGATAATCCTATATTGTTGAGTTAGCTGGACACTTTTTTATTCACTGTCAATATTATATATTATATATATATAATATATATATATAGTTGTATTTATGTATTCTTTTTGTAGAATGTAGTTGAACCATAACTGTGGTTTCTATAGCATGCATTGGTATTTGAATTCATCCCCTTGCAGTGATACTTTGAAATATTGCTCTAGTGTTCCTTCCTATGGAACTATAGAAGTGATGTATTATACTTACTTTTTTATCAAACTGTCATTTCTCAGTTATGATTCTCTCTCGGATTTGCTGAAGCTTATATTATAGAAAATATGGTTCCTTAACATCTAATGTGGTCTCAATTATAAACTCAACTATAAACTCAAGCTCATGTAAAAGTCATTGAGACACCAATTGTTACCAAATTTAAATTCCATCAAACTCAAGTGCCAATGTGATGTTTATTCTCACTGTAATAAACTATACAATAAGGCCCTCCCAAAATGTTATTACAGCCTGGATGCTTTAAATACATTTTATATGATTATTTTTTAATATCCCTATTTATCTGCCACACCTATAACCACCACTTTTAAATATTTGTACCCCCCAAACAATGATATATTGCAGTTTACATGTGTTTCTATTTTCAGGATATATTTTATCAATTGATTTTTACCTAACAAACTTGTCAGTAACTTATTTCCTCAACACTACTGTCACACTAGGCTGATCTCCTAATTTAGACTACAAATGCTTTTCTCTGTCCTCATCTTGATTATATGGGTAGGGAGGGTTCTGCAGTTCACAGAAAGCAGTTATTAGGTCTGATAAAATTGTTTAAAATATCAGTAAATATAACTAACACAAGGTTTCAGAGGAACATCAGTCATTTTTCTGGATTTGTAGAACATGTAGCTAGCATAAAAACAAACACATATCACCACCTCATTCACACTGGTAGGCTGCGATATATTATATTTTTGTTCTGGATTATAAATATATTACTCTTTGGTACATGGATACCTTATTTACGGCACACTCTTTCCCCAGCCCAGCTTCAAGAGATTATAGAACTTTTCAGACACACCACTTGGTATGACTTTGGGTAATATCTGAAATTCTTAAATACAGTTCCTCTACTCTAACTCCATTATGTATGGGTCAATATTTTATTGTAAAGTGTCTATTCCTGGTTAACTCCTTTCAATTTTCTGTTAAGGGGTTAGGTTTTCTGTTTAATACTTTGTTTGGTTTTGTTGGTTATTGGTAAAGATGTCTACTATACTCCAAGAAAATAGAAAATTGAGGTGGGGCGGTGGTAGTTGACAGTTTTTGGCCTGGTTTGCTCTGTATTATTTTGTACTTTTTCGAACTGTCATATGTCATTGCAATGTTTATTATTGGTTTTTTATAACTACCTGCTGCTAATAAAGACATATTTAAAAAAAAAAAGAAGTAAGGAATGTATTTACTCTTTTTAAATTATAACTTTATTTTGTTTAACTTTCTGGGAGGTTTATTTCTGTCCAGATTTATAACTCTAAAACTGGTACATTGTTTTTTTATGAAAGTGTATTTTACAAAATAATACAATATTATGAGTATAATAAAGTTTGAAACACAAATTCATGTCAAAATAAGAAATTATTATTTATATTTTACTCATACTATTATGTTATACTGTAAAATAAATGTTCATGAAAGACAATGTACTGCTTTTAGACATATAAATCCATTGCACTGCATTCAATACAGGTATTTTGTATTGAATGCAATACAAAATAATTTGAAATTCCTGCCACTCCCCCAACGCAATGGCCGTACGCACCGACATCACCAGGAACTCCTAGTGACTCATCAGATGCAGAGGATGCCAGCCCGAGTATGCGAGAGGACAGGGATCATGAAGAAGAACGCCGGCAGACCTGGTAAGGCTCTATTTACTATTGTTTTTCATTGTTTTAGCTACCCTGAGTATGGCTCAGAATTACCGTTTTCAGCATCTTTTTTTTACCTCGAGAAATACTCGGGAGGTTAACGCAGTTTGAAGCTTAGTCTGGAGAAGGCAGGCAATATTAAAATATGAATATGTATTATTCACACTTTATATTATAATAAGTGTAATTAGAGTTTGGTACCCTATATTTTAGATAGTTGACTCCTAAAACTATTTGTGTATCTAGAGATCCAAGAATCTCTGGTAAGAATGAAGTGCAAATATTGCTGCCAAATGAGTGATCAATCTTGGGAGATGATTTATTATTCTTCAGAATCAAAGTTGTGTTTCGAAAACAAATTTCATGATGACATGTCCAAGTATTTCCTTTTTTTCTCTGCCTTAAAAAAAACAATTCAGGTTAGAAAATAGCTATTTTTTGTCTGTATAATAGAATTTACAAATGTTGCAATCTTTTGAATACAGAAAAGTATTGTAGCGTCAATTCAAATGACTAGAGGTCTTCATATCTGAAGTAAGAAATAATGAAGGACAGAAAATAAAGCTGGGTCATTGGTTGAATGTTAAAGCTAAGCTCCAGGAACAACACAAAATACAAAAATACACTAATTTGCTGACCTTTAAGGAATATTCTATTCCAATCTGCAGCAAGCCACACGTGCAGGGGTGGCTTGCATTACAACAAGTCATCTTGACACCCATTAGTGGATCTGCTTCAGATATTAATCCCTTACTGTGTGTTACACTGATGTTATTCCCTTACTGTCCCTCTGCAGATTGATGTTCTCGGTGATCTCCTAACATCTATTTGCAAATGAGCTAAAGAAGCTATCATCTAGAGTTAGAACCTTGGGGAAAGCCACCTTAGGCACAATAGTAATAGTCAGTAGGCTCCAGAGATTGTCCTTAGAGAATGAAAGTGTTCTGCTGCTGTTTCACTGCTAATCTGACACTGCCTGTTGAACTGCCTACTGCTTTGCTTAACCTCCTACTAAGACATATAGATATTGTAATATCCTAGTGTACAGGCACATGGGAAACTATCTTGTACAGGGTTCCCTCTTTATAAATTGATTTTGACCAGCAGTGTTTTGCAGATCCTTTCTACCAGCAGCAGCAAGCAGTTGATCTCCATACACTAGAAAGCACAAGGTAACCAAAATCAAAAATTAAGTATTAGGAAAAGTTTGGAAGCCACTGGATTAGTATAACAGCCAAAATAGAAATTTCAAAATGTCCTCTAGATTTTTGCACAATTTTTATGAAGATCTAAAAATCTCATTTTTTATACCACTCTCCATGTCTGTATCATATGCTTATATAGAATTTTCAATATGTCTGTATCATATGCTTATATAGAATTTTCACTATTCAGAACCTTCGCTGTACTAATTTTTCAAATTTTCTGTTATTCTCATTCATATCTTACCAATGCGCCATTAGTTGTTTGACTACTTTAAGCTAAAGTCTAAGCAGATAAACACTGAATTATTATTAATAAAAGTCTCCTGAGTTTCTATAAACATTACTTCACACATGCTAATTAAGTCAAACTTCACAATGAAGTGTTGACCTAATGTGATAATTAGGGATGAGCGAGAATATTAAGTTCGATCTCGCGGCGAATCGGGCCTTTCTCTGTTATCGAAAATGTAAGCGAGAACGGCCTTCTGATTCACCAAGAGGTCGAGCTCTCGGCAAACAGGAGGATTTCCGGGAAACCATCAGAAGAGGAAATTAAAAGAGGAGGATTCCAAGAGCGGCATTCAGCCCTGGGAATCCTCCTGTTTGCGATCCCCGGGGCACTAGAGGTTAATGAACCTCTAGTCCCAGAGGATTTCCAGGGCTGAATAACGCTCTGGGAATCCTCCTGTTTTAATTTCCTCTTCTGATGGTTTCCCGAAATCAGTTCGCTGAAATGTCGCAGAACCATTGGAAGTTCGAGGAAATTCTTGCGAGAATGCCAAAGGCATTCTTACTCATCCCTAGTTATAATAAATTCTGAAAACACTATTAAAAAAAAAAGTTGAGTAGCCAATTATTAGTAGAGGACATTTATGTAGAGTCAGTCGTTTCCTTGTCTAAGGCATGATTTAAAATATGTCCTCCTAGTCTAGCAGACCCACAAGGTTTTTAATGGTACTTGGTGGAAAGCCGTTAATGTGATTTGGTGGAAAGCTAAAATACCCAGACAGACATTATGATAACCAGGAAACTGGCTAAAGACCTAATGTTCATTGAATTTACCCTAAAATCAACTTTCCTTCTTACAAGTGGTCCCCCTGTCATCCCAATGTGAAGTTCTGTGCACATGAGAATCTGTTACCAACCCTGTATAATAACACTGAGCAAACCATTAGGCAGAGAAGGGAGCCACATGGTAAGATCAGCTGCTTGCAGTATACAATTGCTTACGATTGTTACCACTGTTTGTGTATACAGGGCTGTAAGCCTATCGTCAATGAGAGTGGTGGTCAGCAGTTTGATTGGCGGGTAGTTGTCATGGGGTGGAACCATCATACGTTAACGTCCTCATGGGCTGCTGGTGCTATGGGTGACTATATTCCTGACAAACAAAGGCTAATTAAAATGGTCACTGCTGACTTTATTACCATTGGGTTTGCAGCTATTGTTTACTTACAGTGGTAGAGGTGATTAGCAATTTTACATAACAGGCAGCCACTGCTGTACAATACCACCTAACTTAGGTTATCTTCAACAGGGCTAAAGTTTGACTCTGTAAAAACCAAATGTCAGATATTTGGGCCAAATCCAAACAACACTACCTGTATGCCATGCATGTAAATAGAATAGTATGTATATAGACATCCCATCCAAAGGTGATAAAGGTGAAACCAGAGAAAAAATAAAATCAATTAAATGGCTATTTTTTTTTAATTTATTTCATTTTTAAAAATAGTGAATTATGCATGAACTATTCACCCCATTTTAGAATATTCACTAAACACCTCACATTAGGCTTTGAGAATCTTTTCAGTGTGTTTGGTTTTATTTCATACAATGTTTTTTTTCCAGAAATGTTCCATGTCATATCTATTTATATTTTCTAAATGACAAATAACAACAAACAAACCTTCTAAATGCTTACAGGCATCATAAAATAACCATAAAAAAGCCGGTTTACCAGATTGCAAGCTTAAGTTAAACCCAAGAACAAAACACTCTCTGAGAACTTTTCCAATTGTTTATGCTTGCCTTTATTCTCCCTGAGATTTTAACGGATTACATATTCTTCAGAAGTGAAATTTATGTGTGTTATAAATGTCAATTCTGTAGAAAGTGATTTATTTCTGCGGCCCACTATGACTCAAATGACTTCTAAAAAACCTAGTAACAATAGTTGGTCTTTAAAAAATGGAGAGAATAAAGGTAGTTTCAGCGGGGTCTCTTAAAATGAAGAAATCAACAAAATCTTACACAAATAACAGCAAATTTACTATTGTATATCAGAATTAAATTTGTGTAAAATGTCCTGTATATTTTTGTACACCACCTTCAGGCAAACAATTTTCATTTGTGGCATTTCAACAGGGTAATGATGAATCCAACCACTGCTGTAATGCAAGTACTACTGTGTCTTTTTATGTTATAAATAAATAAGCTGAATGTTTACAAAATAAAGTCAAAACCAGCACAAAACTCTATGTTCTTTATGGTAAAAAGTTATTGGTTATGTATTTTAAAATATATTATACTCATAAATGCATAATAGGACTTACATTATTTACTTATTACATTTTTTAACTATTTTATAAATTAACTTTCCAGAAAAAATAATCAGGTTTTTGTTTATGGATATGAAATTAAAAGCCAATACCACAAAATGTTATTTAAAGATTAACCGTCAATATATTTTTTATTTTTATTAAAATAATGTTTGTTGATCCTGTCATGAAAGTCTTTTAGTTAGCCCCTGTTGAAGGGTGATGATGCACTGTCTCTGTCTGAGTTTGATTGAGTTAGAAACCTGGAACTTAAAGCATTGTAATGGGAGGCAGACAGTGTTTGCTGTCACTACTTAAGGTAAAAGAACTTGGGGGAAAGTGTTTTTGGAAAATTGCCTTTGCTTTGATTTAGGAAAACATGAGTCACAAAAGTTGTGCTTGTCTTAAAATGTCATCATCGAATTAGGATTTGTATTTGAAATAGACCTTCCAAGGGACCAGTCACTAGTGGATTATTAACTCAAACTAAACTCCTTGGGCATAGAGTCAGAATTCCCCACACTATGGGTAGCTGTATGAAAGGCACCAACACCACTACTAAGCACACCACCAGAGCAAGCGGACAGAAAGAAGTCCTGGTATATATGTTTTCACAAGGTAGCAAGAGCCACGTTCCTCCGAGCCTAACCTTAATTCTTGTGGCTTATAAGGCCCTTACTAACAGCAGAGTGATAAGGATAGTGATAATTCTTCACTTTTCCCCTTTGCAGGGTGTAGTCAGTTGTCTTAGGAAATCAAGACAATTAGTTTTTGTGAATCACATGAAGAAAAAGCTGATAAAGTATAGAAGCTGTTTTATGCACAACATTTACCTACAAAATGAGCAGCAAGATGAGAGTAGAGAATTGATTTAAAAAAAGTTCTTGAAAGGCAGGGCTTCTCATGAATTTTGCAGGGTTTTGAGAAAATTTTGAGTCTTCTGAAAGGTGGGCAAAACTGGGCAAACAGTGGGCAGGCATCTCTCACTTTTTTCCATTGAAGTTGCCATCTGTGGTTTTGTATTCCTGATTTCCACACATACTTGAAAATACTTAGGGGTCTATTTATAAAAGTTTTCATGCCAGAATCCTGAGTCTTGGAGGAGAGTTGTGTGAATCTTGTTTGAAAAAATGTATATAGTCATGACCTCCTAGAATGGGTAAGCACATTTCATATCATACTATTTTCTTTTATCAATAAGTGCTAGGTCATTTTAATTACTGCTGGTAGATGAACAGATTAGTGTTAGACAAAGATTTGTAAATTCTTTCTTCTTTCAAAATGTCATTAGAAAACGAATGTTGGTTTATACACTATACACTAGATGGTGCTGTATCACCACGCAAAGTGTGTAACAAACCTTTGCCATTAGGGACAAGGGACATACATCTGTTAAACACTCTGCATGGAGATGCAGCACCATCTACCAGTGGCAAGCAACCATACACAACAAATAAGTGCAGGAAACCCTTTTCCTCATTTAAATAAATGTTTTAAATCACCCAATTATACCAAAAGTAAACAAACTAAGTGATAGAAATCCAGGGATTTTTTTTCTTTGGTTTGTTTATTACTTAAACAAGGATACATCTTGTACCCTTTTTTCCTGATGAAGCAGTTTATGTATTTGGAAAACGAGTCTACATGGGTAGCAGATACTTGTAAATTTGTAATTAAGAGTCGAATTGTACTTAGTTTGTGTTAGGGCATTTTGTCTTCAATCAATGGTTTCTTCAATCATTTACATACATATATTATCTACAATACCTATTTGAATATGAAGACGTAACCTTTATTAAAATGAACAACAAAAAAAGGTATATTGTGTCTGAGAATATACTGTAGATACCTATCATAGCTGTATAGCAGTAGTGTTAATTATCAATTCTGCTTTCCTGACATTTTTTAAAGTAGTATCAGTTTGTAAAATATTTTCTCAGGATATAAGGTGATGGAAGTTTCATCAGTTCTTAGAAAACACAACTGTTCACATATGTTTTTAAAAATAATCAAGGGTATGGAGTAGTAAATAGAAGTAGTTGCAATTATAAATTGTTTCGGCTTCCTTAATTTCTACCATTAAAATGAAATTATTTTACTTGAAATATTTTAATCAATTACACTTATTTTATTTAGTCCATTAAATATTGTCTGCTAGTCTGGAAAAATTAACTAGAGCGGAAACATGGAGGGCCGTCTGTATTTTTTTTCCTAATTAAAATTCAACAGTCATTAGGTCTAATTAAATTGATTGAGGAAAACAGATGAATTATTGTTGTGAAGTTAAAAGAAAGGTATATTAAACAATTAAAAATATTAATTTTAATATATTAGACATTTATAGAACATTCTTTTCAAAAATCAAAAGTTAAAGCTGAAAATAGAAAATAATATGAAATCATGGAAAATGTATAATTTGAAACTATTGTGACATTAACATTACCAACAAAATAAGGAATTGTGTATGTTTTATTTGTACAAATAAAATTGTATTTTGCAATGTTTATTGTATTCCTGAAAGCTATTTTTTGGCATTACAGCCCTTTTTTGAATCAATATATTTCTCTATTAACTTCCTGTCTGGTACAGACAAAAGAGGAAGTTGCCATTAAATTAATTCTTACCCCTTGAAAGTGAAATTCAATTTACCAATCTGCAACAGGCCTTGTTTTTTTTTGGGTGGCATATTGTTCTACATAGTGGGCTCATTCAAACATGGAGTAAGGCTCGGTTTGTATCTCACTGTTTACATGTCACAGAAAGTAATTTGTCTCATTTCCGGACATGTTTTGCACATTGGCTTCATCAGGGGATACAGAAAGTCACATTCAGTTTTTTTGTGGATGGTCTTGCGACTAAGTTGTTCTTACATTATTTGATTCGCTATCTCAGAAAGATCAATGAAATGAGTGGTACGGCCATATCATATGGTTGATTTTACTGTGAGTACTAAATTTACAGGTATAGGTTAAAGGTTAGTCTCCAGGCAATGATAATTTTCATGGGGGTTGTAGGTGCAGCAATTGGAGAGAACATATAAAGTTTCACCAGTTTATTACCATTGGTGGATTGGGGAAAGAACGAGATGTCCCTATTCTGTCAGATTATTATAGGAATTAAGGTAATTTTCATCATGTCAAATACCTGCAACAGCTGAAATTAGTAAACCGGTTATAGACAGGAAAACTGGTTACAGAAGGAACCAAAAACTTTGTTTATGGGTAGAAAATCAATAATGCCTATTAGTAAGTTATAAAACATAATAGTATTAGTATGTTATAATGCACACTACAGGTAATAATGCATTTTAGTAAATGATTTTCTTTTTATATACAGTCGTTTATTTATGTCCTTTTTATATTAATAAAAATATAGAGAATTCAATCAGCTACTAGAAATGAAAAGCCATTTTATAAAAAAACAAAGCATTCTTTAGACATCTATCAATTTATCAATTTTATTTCTCATTTAGTAAAAAAAAAAAAAATCATGCCTGAAGGGAAACTTTGCTGATCTTTGAAGTGTAAGATAGTAAATTTAACTCTGCATTTAATTATTTAGAACTTGTTTGATGATTTAACTTAATGTAGCTTAATCCGATCTAAATACTTTTCAAAAATAAAACATTTTACATTGCAAAAAGGGAAGTACAATAAAAGAGGATGTCGGTTGTAGAATCCAGTAAATTCGAATAGTGCCAAGCCTTGTGTGAACAATATATCAATTGAAAGGAAGGAAAGAACAAGAAAGAAGGCATTATTTGGGGGGCCGCTAGATTATTATCTCATAAAAATGGTTACTTTATTAATCATTTAATTTTGTCAATATACATAACAAAACACTTACATTGATAAAATTGTGCATACAGTGTTACCCTAAAGACGATTTTTGTTTTTTTGTCAAAACCTGAAACCTTTTTTGTTATTTGACAATAGGTACAAACTTCCCAGAATAGGATAAATGTACAAGAAGAGAGTTACAGGGTGTTTAAAAGTAGGAACATGGTTTCCAACATTGTCAATATTTGTAAGCTAAAGTAAATTGGAGTGTGCAGAAAACTTAAAATTCAGGCTTGAGATTAAGTACACAGTACATTAAGTGTGTTCTTAAAAACAGGTCATGTTGGTTTGGTGGGTTGAGTGCATATTGGGGTAATTTGGTAACTAGTAGGAATAAATTTATAATATAAGGATGCAAGCATGATGTAATGCAAATGTGTATGTATATGTTATTACCTAGTTCAGGGCCCAGAAGCTCTTGTCAGGATATTAATGGGATGATTGATACTGCTATAGCTAAGTGATATGTTCTAAAGTTGGGAGGAAGGGTGACGATTAGTGATCGAAGCGTTTAGGCTTCACAAATGTAATCATCTACCAAAGATAAGATTAAGATACTTACAATTGGTATAGTTAGTTGTAAAGTATGGAGTGGGTAAAGCTTTGTACACACGTTCAATGGTTCTCGCCTGGTAATCGGCTCAGGGCCATATATAGGAAGAGAATCTTGCGTGTGTACACCGCCCGTCGTCCATCATCCGATCGCCCTGTCGGATCCACAGATGATGGACGACTAATTATCCTAATGCAGGGGAGGGGGGAGAGCGCGCAGCAGGGTGCTGCTCCGTCGTTCTCCCCCTCCCTCCTCCATAGAGCAGAATGATGCTGTATGCACAGCACTCGTTCATGCATCGTGCTAGGGTGTGCATGTGATATACAAGCACCAGTGTGGGTGGGGCAGAGAGGAAATAGGGGAGGGGATGGACGCACCGGATCCTTCCCCAGAGTTATCTGGATGCGACTGACTAATGTATACTACGGCACTCTCACCCAACAAAAAGGGAGAAGGATCTTCCATCCAGTTGGGTCCTGGGCAAAAGATTGTAATCTATTGCCCAAACGAGGGATTGGTGCACAGCACGCACCAAGGAGTGTCCAGGGGGATGCCTTACGTCCCTCGTAGAGTACAGGAGGCGACAATGAATAAATGATACAAAGTACATAGTTACAAAGTGAAAAAAAACAAGTATTTTGTATGTATAATTAATAAGGTGATATAGATAGGAAACCATTTTCCTTTACAAAGTGTGTATTGAATCAATATTGACATACTAAGATTATAACATAGATCAAAGTAAACTGGAACAAGTTACATGACAAAATTGAACATTAGTACAAAAAACAGTATGGAGATATGCTACCCATTAGCACTAATACATCATCAATGAACTTAGCAGTAAATAGTGAATTTGCAACATAGATGCATGATAATGAAACAATTTATCCATTTATGATTTCCGATAGGTGACAGTAGGATAAGGATTAAGAAATGTAGTTGTTTTCTGGTCACTAGATTCTAGAAGTATCTGCCAATGTTTCTTAAGGATGTTCCAAACTTCATTATGCTGGTTATTAAATGCAATTATAACTCTTGCTTTTGTTTCAGGCGGCAGAGATGTTGTGTAATGAGTGAATTGCGCTCTTGAGAAAGAACTTGTTCGTAAGCTTTTTTAAGAAGCTATTGCTGTAGCCCCTTAACTGGAACTGTAATGCTTGGTATGGAACTGGAACTGTAATGCTTGGTATTCCGTTTTAAAGTCTTTCAGGTTAGTACAGTTCTATCTCAGTCTTAAATATTGGCTGAGAGGGATGCTTTTTTGAAGGTGGTAAAGATGGGCAATCTGCATGTGCAGAATTGTGTTTCTAGCTGTGTCCTTTCTGAACATAGTGGTGTCAGTTGTTTTGCTATTGGTGGTCCTAATATATGTGTCCAGAAAGGGAACTTGCTGATCATCGCAGTAAATTTCAGGTAGTGGTCATTTTGTTGTAATTCAAAGAAGAAATCATGTAATGCTGATTTATATCCTGTCCAAATTATGAACATATTATCAATATTTTTTTCCATGTAAGTATTGAATAATGATGGTTTTGTATTTTTGGATCCAGGAGTAATTTGCTTTCCCTGTCACTGAGGTAAAAATTAGCATAGGATGGTGCACACATTTTACATTGCAAATAGAAATGATATCTGTTCTGAATAGGACATCATAACTAATATACAAAAAATAATTTTAGCAGCTACTTAATAAAAAAAAAAAAAAAACATCCTTTATCTTTGGTATCAATCTCCATTGGTTTGTCCTAAATTAAATAAAACCTATCATATTGAACTAATTAGTGTCTATTAACATATAACAATTCCAATCTCAAACTGGTAGAAATATTATCAGTGAATGCAAATATGATGTGCTAAAATGTTGTAGCAAGTGTCTCTGCTGGAATATATTTCGAGCACTAGATTAATTAAACACTCCATTCAGAAGAGGCAAAGTAAAATGATTATTGTGAAATCCTGAACAGGTAGTCAGTTCACTCATACTGAGAACACATAATAACTTGATAAAACATGACCTATAATGCTGGTATGAAAAACTAAGCCCTTGACATTTATGTAATTAGTTGTGTATTTGTTTATGTTTTAAATATATATTTATGCTGCCTTTGTCTCATTGGGAAAATTTGCTTTTATTTCCTTTGCTACGGATTTAATAATAAAGGGAAATCGCTCATAATCAGAAACTATACCATTAGAAACAAAACAGGTGTCTCCTTTGGAGGATTTCCATTTGCTTCTTTTTCTAATGCCATCTGTAAAACTTTAGGTTTGCCCCCCAAAAATACAAATACAGCAATACAAAACAGACAAATATTCCAATACTTCCCTACTCTATTCAAAAGAAAAAACATATTTACAGCTAGTCCCCAGGTTACGTACAAGATAGGGACTGTAGGCTTGTTCTTAAATTGAATTTGTATGTAAGTCAGAACAGGTACATTATATTAATAAATGCAATTAGGTCAAATGTTTGTCTCAACATAATATTAGGCAGCATGGTGTACGTTACTGTATAAAATCCTCACTGTAAGTTAATCACAAATTAAAAAAAAAAAAATGTATGGAGCCCAGACATTCTTTAACTTCTGGAGCAAGCTGTGCTTTGATATGCAAAAAGAAACAACTGCAGAGTTTGTCCTGGCCGGTAAAAAGTTACAAGATGTTGCAGAACAACTCAGTTCTTAGATCACCCACATTCGAATCCAGCTATTTCCTTGCAGCCAGGTGTGTCCCTGCACACAGCTGTTGGGTGTTGATTGCACTACCATGCCAAACAATATGTGTAGGGCTGGGGATTTTCTTGAGACAAGATGCTGACATCACTGGAAGTCTTCTCAGATTCCACTTCATAAAATCAGGCACTTACTACTCAAACCTTTTTCTTTGTTAACCAGAGAAAAAAAAACTTGATGGAGCTTAGACATTCATTAACTTATGAAACAAGGTGTCCCTTGATATGCAAAAAGAAGTTGCAGAGTTTTACTTGGTCATTAAAGAGGTACAACCAAAGCACTTCTTCTGCACGTCACTTGAACTGAACCCCTACCCCCAATAAGCCTCTGTCCTACACACGAAAAAGCAGGGAAGCCCTGTTCGTATGTTGGAGTGGTTCATATGTCAGATGTTCTTAACACAGGGACTACCTGTATATTCATTCACAAATTAAAATACAGAATACATTTTATAAAATTAAAATATATTATATAAAATATATATATATATATATATATATATATATATATATATATAAATAATATTTTAAAATATTTGGTTTTAGACTTTAGGCGTCTTACTAAGCGTGTTTGGCTCTGACAAACCGGAGCACCCAAAGAACTCCTAGGATTCTTTGCTTTATAATAAATATTTATTGTAAAACATTCTGGGCATTGTAAAAAATTCTGGGCATATAGGGTAAACAAAACCTAGAATAAATCTATATATAAAAAGTTACAAAATTTTAAAAAATACTTAAAAACTCTATAATATCTTTGTAAGCACAAGCTCAAGAAAGTAAATCGATAAACTACAAATTATAAACCTCATAATGTCAAATTTTATTTTTGAATTGCAAATTCAGAATATAAAATGCCACTGTACAATATTTGCCTATTTAATAAACAAATGTACCACCACTTGTCAGTGAAAAACAGCGAACATGCCAAGTATTTGACTTAGTGAAACACATCTACTGCCTTTGCAAGTGTCTGAATTTTCTGTGAGCACTAGTCATGAATTTTCAATACTGTAACTTCAATTACTTTATGGGAAACCGGCTGGAACTTATTAGCTGCAAAGTAGAGATGTGAATTTTGATATATTAAATAATTTATGCTTTGCTGATTTAGATTAGGTAGTGTAATTTAATTAAACTAATTCAATTGAAAAGTCAACACACTTTCCATAAAGCAACTCAGTAAAGTCGCAGGTACAGCAATTGCATTTTTAAACAAAATCTCCTAATTCTTTATATTTAATAAATGATGTGTAATTTTGTCCATGCAACATTAGCCTGTATATATAAGGTATGCAAAAAGACAAGAAACCTACCAACCCATAGGAAACAATGTATAACATATAGATAACATCTGAGCTTTTATATAGACGTTTCCAGAGTTACAGCCACTGTACTACAAATGTTGAAAAATAAAGAATCTTTCTAGAGATTTGCATATTACTGCACAGGGTTTGACAAACAATAATTAATGACCCTTGTAAACTTCAAATTTAAAATCAGGGATTATTCTGTTGCTTATAACCACAACAAAAATAGTGCAGATTAAAGCCCAACCCCAGTAAAAAATTTTACTTTACCTTCCTAAAGAGCAAGAGAGAATTGGAACCTCTGTGATTTTGTTTATTTTTTTTTGTTTTTTGTTTTTTGTGTGTGCTATTTCTGACCTCAGTTAGGCTTAGTCTACACAGACTGTTTCCCCAGCGTTTAACCTGAGGCTTTTAAAATCCTTGTTTGAAATCCCCATGCATTACAGCATGGGTTAATCTACACCATGACGTTTCCTTGAAGGCACGTTTATGACATTTATCCTAAACATTGCTTGATTTCCCACGTTTAAGAACTTAATATGCAAATGAATAAAATAAAATGCAATAAAAATGAGGGAAAACGGGGCATAGTGCATTTTCCAGCATTTTAAAGGCAAGCTTTAAAATGCTTAAAAAAAGTGCATATAAACGCAATAGGAATGTTTACATACGTTTTTAAAAAACGTCCATGTAGACCCAGCCGTAGGCTATTTATTCCACTTAAGTGAAGGAAATCTCTTCAATAGGGCTATAGAAATCAACTGGAGATGAGTGGGAAAGAGCTAGATCCTTTCACAATGTTTGTATGCATATGTGGAAACTTATCTTACATATGTTTTGTCATTTTTGTAGTTTTCATATGCCTATATATTTATGGTTTTACACATATATTATGCCATTTTTTAATATTGCATACTGTTTTAAAACTTTTGAATTGAGCTTTAAATTTTTTCTTACACATTTGGTGTTTCTCTCTTTAATTTCACTTTCAGTTAATGTTTGGTATGCTGCCAGTGCTGTCCTATCCTGTGACCGCATCATTCATGTTTTGTACTAGGTCAAAAAGGCATAGTCAGAACATGAAAAAAACATGAACAAAATCAATTATGCCTAATACTGATAAAAGGTAAAAACAAAAGAAAAACTGGTATGAGGCTGTGATTCAAAGACCCTGATTTATAAAAGCTCTCCAAGGCTGGAGAGAATACACTTTCAGTAGTGAACTGGGTGATCCAGCCAGCAAACCTGAAATGGGTCTGGTCCAGGATTCAAAACATTTGCTAGCAAATAGAAAAGGATTTTTAAAAATCCATTCCATGTTTTCTGGATCACCCAGTTCACTTCTGAAAGTGTATTCTCTTCAGCCTTGGGGAGCTTTCATAAATCAGGGCCAAACACTCTACCTATACATATTGGGCCTGATTTATTAAAGCTCTGCAAGACTGGAGAAGATACACTTTTATCAGTAAAACTGGGTGATTCAGCAAACCTGGAATGGATCTGTTCCAGGATTGAAAACATTTGCTAACAAATAGCAAATTACTTTGAGGAAATCTATTGTGGATCACCCAGCTTCACTGATGAAAGTGTATCCTCTCCAGACTTGGAGAACTTTAATAAATCATGCCCCTTGTCTACAATGAGGACTACTTTTTCAAAGAGACATAGACCCTGCATTATTAAAGTTCTCCAAGGCTGGGGAGAATACACTTTCAGAAGTGAAGCTGGGTGATCCATAAAACATGCAATGGATTTTTAAAAATCATTTGCCTTTTGCTAGCAAATGTTTTAAATCCTGGACCAGATCCATTTCAGGTTGGCTGGATCACCCAGCTTCACTTCTGAAAGTGTATTCTCTCCAGCCTTGGAGAGCTTTCATAAATTGGGGCCATAGTGTAGAAAAAGCCAGGGTAGGTCTGTAATAAAGAAAGATCAGCTGCAGGAGACCAAGGACAATGCTGATATGCAATCCTTTACCCTCCAATTTAGAGCAACAGTCACAGGTTCCACAGTTAGGTTTTTTTTGAAATTCCTGGGTTCTGTAAAGTGCTTTGTGTTCCATTTGGCCACATCAAGCAATCACTGTACTGTTTTGGGACTTAATGATTATCAATTATTTTTATTAAATGCCAGTGATAATCACAATTCATTGGAAGCTAAGAGACTCTAATGTATTATTTATTGAGATTGCATGTATTAATTCAATCAAATATTGTTTGTATTGTGTGGATTTGGTTTATCTATGAATTTATTAGACTTCTAGAATTGCTTATGATCATGAATTATATATGATTACAATAACAATGCATTTGCATTAGGGTAAACTTACACAAGAAGCTGGAGATCTATGGATCTCTGGATCGCTGGAGAACCTTTCCCCTAAGCTTAGTAAAGTTATTCATATAAAGCTTTAACCACAGCTTTGGTGTTTGAGAATAAATTAAAGAGTCAGCAAAAAAAAAGAGTAATATAGGGTTGTTTTAGGGTTACCAGGTGAAAAATAGGACAAAAGCCCGACAAAAAAAAATAATGCAGACATCTCTTTTAAGGATTTGTAAACTGCCTACATGTCTTCACATGGCTGCCAGGAGATGCCCCTAGCTGCCCACAGCATCCCGATATAACATAAAGAGAGCTGTACCATCTGCAGTTCACACAGGTGATCTTGAGTTCTAGCTGTATGCTAACAGCAGAACATAGTAAAGCATGGGACTCTGCTCTTCAAGCTGCAGTGGGGTTTGATAATAGTGTGTATGCTGCAGGCATATTCATGTGTTTACAAAAAAGTGCATGTTTGTGTGTAATTAGCTTATTATTTTACCTGTGGAAGCAAAACTTTACCATGCCATAGTTGGATTTTTTAAATGGGAAAATAAGAAGGAATTTGGTACACATGTGTCTGTAACAAGAAAAGCCCACATACTGTATATTTCCTGTGAATAATTTGTATCAGCTGTACCCATTGTTTAGAGGCAAAACTAATACCAAGTTTTAGGACAGCAGTATCAATAACAAAAGACTGATCTTTGACATAGCTGACCAAAAGTAATAAAAATGCAATGTTGCCATTTGAAGTTTGGTATCATAATAAGGTGCAAATTGTGTGTAAGTTTATTTGTAGTCTGTAGATTGTGTGTGATATGGCCAGACTGTATGAATGTTTATGCATATTATGCAGTGCCATGTGTTTATCTGTAATTTGCAAATTGTGTGTATGTTTATGTACTGCAGTAATGCAGTGCTATGTACAGTACATTTTGTGTGCAATGTGCAGATGTTCTATGTGTTTAGTACTGTGTGTATGTGTGGTACAGATGTATATATATAGTCCTTTTACATTAACCGAAATCTGATTTTTAATTTAAAAGCGTTTTTTCCTCCGGAGTGTTAGGAGGCGCTCTATGGGCCAGGCGACGCCCCACCGCAGGAGGGCGCGCGCGCAGCCTATTCCCTCTGGCGGCTGCGCTCGTGGTAGCACAGGGGTTTCAGGATCAGTGTCCTGAGGTTTGTAGCATCCCTGTTTCCCTGTAGCTGAGGCTTTTCCCCCGGCATCCTCTGCACTGACGCTGCACAGCTGAATGCAATTGGAGCTGTGTGCAGCTGATTAGCAAAGTGGTTCCTGTGTAATCCCATGCTGTCATTGGCTGCTAGGGCTTTATACCCTCTGTGCTTCCAGTCATCTGTGCCTATTCTAGCGTTTGCTGGGCTTACCTGTACTGGAGTGATTTTGAGTGTTCTCTGTTACTGACCTTGCTCCTGACTTTCTGTTTTAACTCTGCCTGGACCAACCTTTGCCTGTGACCCCGAATCTGCTTGCGTCTTTTCCATTGTGCCTCGTTCGATGGACTGATCTCCTTTGACTCGGTTTGTTTCTGGTTTCTCCGGTGATTTTCTCTTTAGTTTTTTATGGGCTCCTGGTCAGCTGCTAGCTGACCTCCAGACACCATGGTCCTGGGACCAACTGAGTGCTGGGAGACGCAACCAGTCCCCCGAGGCTGAGCAGGAGGTTGCTATAGGCAAAGACTGCAGCGATAGATTGGGGGACTGGTGTCTGGGGAATACTGGTACTGACCTGGGCCTTAAATTATAACAGGCCACACAAAAAGAAAAAAAAATCTTTTCATAATCATGGAGGATTTACAGAAGCAAGTCAGGCTCCTGACAGGTGACCTTAACCAAATGGTAAAGAACCATGCAGAAAGGTCAGAGACAAAACTTCCCTCCTGCTGTAGCAGCTGCCACCCCTGCTGAACCCAAGGTTCCTCTACCTGAGAAATTTTCTGGTGAGCGCAACAAGTTTGAGAATTGCATGCATTCCTGCAAATTGTATTTCCAGCTGCGACCATTCTTGTCAGCCACAGAGACTCAGAAAGTTGGCCTGGTCATATTCCTTCTCCAGGGAGATTCCCAGACATGGGCTTTAAACCTGCCAGCCCTCTACTCGGTGGATATATTTTTCAAAGCCATGGGATTTTTGTATGTGGACCCTGACCTGACTTCTACTGCTGAAACTAAACTGCGAACTCTCCAACAAGGTCACAGATGGGAAGAAGAGTACACTGCGGAGTTCCGCCACTGGGCTGTCATTTCCCAATGGAATGACCCTGTGAAGATTCAATTCTGTTGGGGGCTATTTGATGCCATAAAGGACATCCTGGTCAACTACCCCATGCCAGAGACTCTGGATGAAATGAAAATGTTAGAATTGATCGCAGAATTTGTGAGCGCAGTTTGGAGAAACTGCCTGTGCCAACTGCTTTTGCTGAGGGCCTGGCTGTCCCTACATCTAGTCCAGCTTCCTCTGTGGCAGAGGAGTCTATGCAATTGGGCTTAGGGATGAGTGAGCAAAATTTTTAAACTCCTGGCCATCAAGTTAGCCTTTGAGGAGTGGAGACACTGGTGGGAGGGGGCAGAGCATCCAGTGACTGTGTTTACAGACCATAAAAATCTGTAATACATAGAGGGAGCCAAAAGATTAAATTCCCGACATGCACATTGGGCATTATTTTTATCACGTTTTAACTTTACCATTACATAGAGACAGGGGTCCAAAAATGTTAAAGCCGATGCCTTATCGAGTAATTTCCCTAAAACAAGCTCCCATACAGAATATGTGCCTGAATCTATTCTCCCCTCTCACTGTGTGCTCAGGGTATTGTCTACCAGTCAGCTCTGCCCTGATCTATCGCCCCTTTTAGAACTTAACTAGTCTGTCCGACCTCCAGGCAAACCCTTGGGCTGGTTATATGTGCCACTGTCTTTACGCCTGCAGGTCCTTCAAAAGTTTCATAAATCCAAGATTACTGGACACCTGGGAGAGAAAAAGAAATTGGCGCTAATGGCACGCCATGTGTGGTGGCAATCCCTTCCCGAAGATACTCAAGCATTTGTAAAGGCTTGCATCACGTGTGCTGTGGGACACCGCCCGGGATTGTAGGCCAGAAAAGCATCTCCTAACAGCAGTCAGCTGTCAGCAGTCAACACCAATCATGCACAGCACAGCCTTTTTTTCTCATTTTCATAAAAGTTTATTTTTTATATGCACACAGCTTCCCTTAACATCTCTGTATTTACCACAGTTTACAGTGAGAACACTATATAGAGGTACAAACCATCAAGTTTTCAGTCCTGATCCTGCAATTTTTTTGTATTGTATTTGCAGGTTAATAAAAGTGATAATACAATTATTAATATTATACACCATAGATCCAGCAGTTGTAAACCTTAGATTCTCTATTTGCATACTTACAAACATCAGTCACAAGTTTACTTTTCACATTTATCTTTTAAATTTAAATTATAGGTTCCCTGCATTTCAATGAACTCACCTTTCTGCAAACACTGTCTATAGTAAAGTTCCCGCTACCTTCTTTATGATTTTAAAGCTGAACAGTTGATAAAATAGGCCTCTGTAACAATTCTTTGTAATTAAAACCATATTCATACATTGTTGCAAAAATATACATTTTTGTGAATATTTAGCTTGAATCGGATGTCAAGGAAAAGCAGGAAGTCTACCCAGACAATAGGTATTAAGGAAGACTGGGATCAGACAAGGCGCTATCCCACACAGTGACTCTGTAGAGTCACTGCTAGACACAGAAACAGCCAGGGATGTGTAATGTGACACATCCAAAGACACAACAAGCCATAGACTCAATATAGTATTATAGTAACCTACTACAACCAAATGTTCACCTGATGTAGCCAAATGTTCACCTTGAGATGCTACGATCCCTTTTACAGCTATTGATCAATCTCCATGGATATTCAGTTGCTTGCTCCTCCTCTGAGCTTGCTATTTAATCCATGTTTAATCTATGCCTCTACTCTTTCTCTTTAAAATATTGGGATTATGCCAGTATATTGTTCTTTGATGTTACTGCTACAGAGGATCCTGATCCTCTTCACTGCTTTTCACTTTAAATCTTTGACTATTGACGTGCCATTTTGATCTTCTATCATAAGAATGTCAATAACATCTGCTAAATGGATTGATGTTTGGGGAATAGAAATCTTTTATCACTATCATTTATCTTCTGAAACCATAAAAGAATACAACAATCTGGAATATTTTTATGTGAATTTATTGGATGGCTAAAAGTAAATTTGTGGATGAAACATCATTTAAATAATATTCATTAAAAAATAATTTGTACATTTGATAGCACTGTATATTTAAATTTTTTACCAGTCTGGAAAGGACTTTACATTTAAGATCACATATTTTGATTTGGATACTGACAAAACAGAGCAGAACTTAGCATTCATAACAAATGCATTGAGAATAAACTGATCACATGAGCACAACAAAGTTTAAAGTAAATATGGGGGGATTAGAGTATCCCTTAGGATTTTAGTTTGATAATGTGTAAGAAAGAACTGCATGTGTTATACATAGGTATAATATTTACAGTACATAAATTGTGCGCTCATTCTGGGCTAAACATTGAATATGTTTATAATAGTATTTATTCATTTTTGCCATTTTTTTTGCACTCAGGGATTTTGAAGAACATAAATGCTGTGCATGAATATTACATTGCATGAATTGTTGATGTGATATATATTTTTAATAAATAAGATGCTGAAAATATTTAACTGATAGATGGTGTGAAAATATTGTCCTCTGTTGGATAAATTATTTACAGACTGCAGACTCATTTAAAATTGTAAATGTTATTTCTAATGGTGTGTTTGTAAGCAAAGTGAGGTTTATAAGCATTTGCAGTTAGCATTTAACTCCTATAGAAACAGGGTGACTGTATTTCTTTAAGAAACAGCTGAAAATCATAGTAAACTGTCAGGAGCTGTGTAGGTAGTATTAACCATAAATGTTTACAGAAGTTACCATTTTGCTAAAGAGCTGGGTTTTATAAAACCGAAGTAGATGTGTTTACTGATGAATTGATTTATAGTCTTAAAAACAAGGGAGAAGATCAGCAAATGACGTGAGGGAAAGAGAAAATAATGGGTTGCTACAGGCAACCATGAGACTCCATTAAGACCGCATTAACCAGATAAATTTATGTCCTCATTCATTCTGAAGCTCTAAGGAGCTAGCAGTGAGCAATGTTTACGTGCCAGTTTTCGTTTCATGAGAGGGTAGGTAAGGATTAAACAAAATACAGGACTGCAAAGTTTAGCTAAATGTGAATTTTTTTTTTATAAAATTGTTAATTAAACTGAAATAATAGTTTCAAACACATCAGACATGTAAATCATGTCTAATTTCTTCTAATATAAAAAATCTTTACTGATTCCCAAAAGCTATTTAATTGATTACCTAGAAACGAATTTATGGAAGAATATTCTTCGTTGTTATAGTTCATATGGGAAATAAAACCTTTTCTGTAAAAAGAGGGTAAATCTCCTTTATTCCATATGCAAAGAGTTCCCCTGTGATCTTAAAAAAGGCTCTCTCCTCCTCCTACCCTTCCTGTCCAAAAACCATCTTTAAGCATCCCTACACTCTTAGAAACCAGTTTTATGACACAAACAACAAACATAACATTAAAATAATAAAAACTATGATTAAAGGTAGGCTTGTTAAAAAATCATTTTTACATACCATTTTTTCAAGGTTTTATTTTTTTTAGTTGGTTTGCATAAAATTTTAGTCCTTATTTTTCTATTCTTCCTTCAGCATTTGGTGGGTCCTCGTGAGTCTGGCAAATCATAATGAGTGGCGGTATTTCTTCCAGCATTCTCCTTTATGGTGGGGAGCAGGACCTGCAATCACAATAAGTGGTTTGCATTCTAGTAGGACTTACAGGAAGGGGAAACGTAAGAAATAAAGCATGTAATAAATAAATCATGCATTGCAGTGGGAGCTGTTTTTTTTTATTATTAAAAAATTTCCAGGGAAATGTTTGGATTTCAAAGTGTGCAACTTTTCACTAAAAATGTATAATATCAGCTACTGCAGTTATCACTTTGGTTCTGTAAATAACCCCAAGAGGGGCTGATATTATCTGCCAATATGCTGTAATATGAAAGCTACTTATCTCCACACAGTCACTGTGTGAGATAACAAAAACACATATTTTGTTTTCGTACATTATTGGCTCATCAAGCTATCCAAGTATGCATCTCTATTTTATGCATAAACATTCTCAGCGCTATTACTGCCTCAACACTGGGGGAAAGAACAGTAGTGCCAATGACACCAGGTCCTGGTTTATTAAAGCTCTCCAAGGCTGGAGAAGATACACTTTCATCAGTGAACCTGGGTGATTCAGCAAATCTGGAATTGATCTGGTCCAAGATTAAAAACATTTGCTAACATAGCAAATGGCTTTTCAGAAATCCATTCCAGGTTTGCAGGCTCACCAAGGTCTCCTGCCTTGGAGAGCTTTAATAAATGATGCCCAGTATATCAAATAAATGCAGATACATATTCTGAACAATCTGAATACTTTGTTTAGTTAGATATGCCTTCTAACCAGGTATGGTCACATTGCACTTTGTATTGCATGGCTGGCTAACCCAATAAAGATTTTTGGGGCTCTTTATATTTTTACTTCTCTCTTCCCTACAAGACTGGTAGTCTGGCAAATTTGAACAGCAGATTAAAGCCTATCAAACGGAATCAAATATACAGAGAATAACTTTTCATCTTCCCCTGTTTCTGCTTCCTGGCCGGTATTGCCAGTCATTTTTGTTTTGCCATTTGGGACTCTGTATTTCCTTGCTCTGTATTGCAATGTCTTTTGTTTAATAGAGAACATCTGAACACTATCCTAAAGCCTGATTTTTTTTTCTGATAGGTCACATAAGATTGTCAACATTTGAGAGAAGCAGAATTCCCCCTTACCTAAACCTGGAAATAGGAAAATTCTAGTGCAACACATGAAAGTTTATAACCAGAGCAAAAATATATTCTTTTTAGTTATATTACTTTTATTTATATTTTTTTACATACTAACTTGTTCATTTATGACCCAAGAAATAAATTCAGTATCAGTCAAGTCATCCAGTGATGTTATTTCATTGTCATGAAGACCTGATTCCTGGAAATATTTAACCATTACAGAACCATTGTTAAATAACAATAGTCATGGAAAGTAAAAACATAAAAGCGTGCTGCATGTTTTTTAATGGAAAAACACATGGCAGATCTAAAAAGCATTTCTACGGAAATTGTGATTATGTGTGGAAATGTATTTTCTGGCAAAAAAGTGATTCTGAAGAAATGGGCCTCTTATCCTATATCACAATGACAAATAGAAAGGGTGAATTTTCACAGTAGGAACAAAAAGCAGCAATACAAATCCTGACAAGGTTTCTAACTGACCTCTTCCACATCAAAATGTAAAAAAAAGAAAAGACAAAACAAAAACAAGTTTTACTGTATCCTTATTTCAAAACTAATTAAAAATGCAGTTATCTATTAACACCTTGGTAAACCTAAATCTAATACCATGTTCTCTACTTTAAATTTAGAGATCTATTGATTTTCCTGTATCAATATATTATTTATTGTGTGTTTTTTAACATCAACATCAAGTCTCCCTTTAAATAAATGTAGTGAATAGCAGGTGATTTCACAATTAAAATAAACAACTTTGTAAAATTCATTTTTATTGTGTATTTGCTTTGCTACTGTTGATATGTTGTAGCTTTATATTCAAGATGAAGGTTTAAAACGCAATAAATTAATAAAATAACAATATGAGACCTGACAGTTCCCTGCTGTGCCAGGTAGGATAGAAAGAGTCATTTGGAAATCTGTTAGGGCATGTTCATGTAAGCATAAAACCAATAAGCGGACCAAAATAAAACTGACTTTATTGTAACACATGTATAAACAACTGTTCTCCAGCAGCCATTTCATCAATTTGTCATTATTTTTTAAAATGTAGAAATATTATGGAAAAAAAAAACAAAATAAAAGAAACAATGAGGAATATATGTATGTATTTTATTTTAGTTGAACTTTTTTTTAAAAAAACAATCAATGTTCAATTCCTACTTGCTACATGCAAAGTTAAAGCTGAACACAATATATTAAAAATATACATTCATATCAAAGATTTAAAGTAACACCTATAAATTCAGTAAAAAAATAATTATATGCAGCAACTAGTTTATGAATATTGTTTTGTATGAGCTTTCCAAGGCTGGAGAAGATACACTTTCACTAGTGAAGCTGCGTGATCTTAAAAATCTGGAATGGATCTGGTCTAGGATTGAAAACATTTGCTAGCAAATGATTTTTAGGAAATCCATTCCAGGTTTGCTGGATCACCCAGCTTCACTGATGAAAGTGTATCCTCTCCAGCCTTGGAGAGCTTTAATAAATCATGCCCATAGAATGCAGATGAACTAACGAGCACTGTACACACAGCACCAGATCTGTTTTATGAAGAGCAGGGACGAATAAGCTGCACTGGCTATGCTCTCTTTCCTTGGCTTATATAGCAGACATTCCCCACCGGTTGATAAGCGTTGACCGGTGTACACGTTAGATTTGAATATAACGTGTACAAAGCCTTTATGGTGGTGAAGAATAATTTCATCACCAGGGTTGGATCTTGGCTGAAAAAAAAAGTGAGGTAATACACATCTAAATATATATATATACAAAATGTGCTCTTGATGTACAAATTAAAATCACTTAATTTATCCAATCAAATTTAATTTTATTGAAGTTAGGTCAATTGTTTACCTGCATAATAATGTAAAAAAATTACAGAACAGACTGACAGACAGACAGATAGATAGATAGATAGATAGACAGATAGAGTAGTGAAAAACACAGAGGTTCTCAATGTTTAGGTCAGTTGCAAATTAAAACAAAGGTGCTCTTATTCAACTAACACAAAACACAAGCTTAACAAATGAAAAACATAAGAAACTTGACATTGCTGAATAATGTTCTTCGGCAGAAGGTTAAAATGAAAAAAACATCTAGACAAAAAGGTTATATATAAGCACTTATAAAGGCATGCTTCTTTTTCTACTAGAAAAAAGTCTTTCTTGACAACAATGTATCACCATAGTAACGTGTTTTCTTGGTATGCCCCATGAACTGTGTGCTAGATAAGACAACTTTACTCAAATAGGACTGAAATAGTGAAATGTAAAATTCTTATTTTTTTTGCTTCAGGAGTAATGAAGATAATATAAAACTTAAAACCTTCTGGATGGGGAAGATGTTTTCCTAATATTGTCAATCATGATTTAGAGGTATATTATTTATTATTAATAATATTATTAGACTAAAACAGGATTTATATAGTGCCAACATATTACGCAGCGCTGTACATTAAATAGGGGTTGCAAATGACATACAGGAGGGGAGGACCCTGCCCCGAAGAGCTTACAATCTAGTAGGTGGGGGAATTTCACACACAATATTTCAGGCGCATGTCAAAAAACATGCGATGAGTGGGATGAGTTTCAGCAATATCCAAGATGAACATTATAAAGCAGTTCTCCATCCCCATGACTTTGGGTACATTTTAATTTAATGCACAGGCAACTCCATAAAGAGTGTTCAGTGCTGGATGGACTGACATTGTATGTGTAAATTCATTCTGTTTTTTTTTTCTTACAAATACTTGATTATCAACTTTATGGTATGCTAATAAGCAGCTTTTCCTGAAACCATATTTTTAATGTGACTTTCTTTTTGTCTTCATTCATTTTATTCTGCCTTTAAGCTCCATTCGTTTTTAATATTTTTATCACAATTCTCTTTCTTTCTCTTTTTTTTATCACAATACTCTTTCTCTTCAGCCTGATAGGGTAGATCTACAGTTTAAAAAATATTTGTAAACCAGGAAAAAATGAATAGTTAAACAATTAAACTAAACTGAAATATGCAGCCTAATATGTGCATCTTACAGCATTTCTTGCTACGTGAAAACAAACCTGTAAATGGTTAGGTTATCCTTTATCCTTAAAAGTTTTTTTCTTACCATTTGTCTGATCTTCTTCAATACTTCTTCTTAAAATGGCCACCATTTTAACTCCATCACCCTTGCTTTGTAGCACTTATAGCTGTCAGATTTTTTTGTTATATATATATATATATATATATATATATATATAACTGAATCCACATGCAGCTTTCTGATTCGGAGGAGGGGGGATTATTATTATTATTATTATTATTATTAATAATAATAATAAACAGGATTTATATAGCGCCAACATATTACGCAGCGCTGTACATTAAATAGGGATTTTTTTTTTACCAGATCTGGGAAATAGAATATTATATTGTTGTTTTTGGAGATTTTAAATAATTTTTGTGAAATTTTTGATAATTGGAGACATGATATTTGCAATAGATATCAGAAAGGCAATTTTACAACCAGCTCCTGTCTACATAAGCTGCATAAAAAAATCACAATGCATTGTGCTTAAAAGCCTGATGTATAAGATGATAATCTGGCCAGCCAACTTGCTAGCAAGCATAGAAGGGCCAGTATAGGGGATTTGATAATCCAGTCCCTTTACTTTAAAAATGGAGGCACTGACTCCAATGATCCCAATAAACCTAAAGTGGCCTTCTTATCCATGATGCTGGGTTCGATCAAATATGTCAAAAGGAGTGTGCTATGTCACTTCCTCACAGCAGCTAGGACATTATTCCTCAATTTTGGAAAAAGACAGTAGCTCCATCTATAAAATAATGATTGGAGGCGCTAGAGAGAATCCAGCACACATAGCAGTTGGTGACGGAGGATGATGACCAAATAGAGATACACAATATAACATGGTCTGCTTGGAATTGGTTTAAGGAACCTCCTTAACTTAGAGCTTTAAGTTTGATTAGGAAAAGTCACAGCATTGAGGGGGTATACCCCAGAAATCCCTTTCCCTATCCCCCCTCCCAACATCTGACCTGTCCTTCCTCCCTCCCCTGTCTCATGTTTTGTGATTCCAACTAGACCCCTCCCACAGTTTATAATCTACAGTATATCTCATCAGTCTGGTTGGGCTTAGTTTGTTCTTTTTTTTTGTGCTCGTTCTTTTTTTGTGTTGTTTCGTTCCTTACTTCCCACCTTTCATGCCACTAGCCATTCACTGGCACCTGTGGCCCACACATAGGCAAAACAGGTTATAAGTCAATTTATTATGGAATAGGTCATTTGGGTATAGTCAAGAGATCCCTATAATTTAATTGTTACAAGATATGTTTCATGGAGTTTTCATGCATATCATTTGATAAACATTGCTGACGGTATCTAGTTCTGGTTCAAGAAAGTGATGTACCCCATATCCTTGCTAAATGTCCATATGATGGTCCACAGTTTATGTTGCCAACTCAGATAATATGTAACCACTTTTATGTTTTACCCTTCTCCTCTTGTACTGAATGTGAGTTTCTATGTTTGTATGATGCTTTATGAAGAAAACTTAATAAAAAATGATTATTGCAAAAAGGGAGGCACAAAGCAGACTGTACATGTACTGAAGGTGTAAGAAAATGATAAGGAAAGCTGCACAGGGGGTGAAGAAGATCTGTTAGAACACTGTACTTTCATTTTGATTGCTAGCTGTTTGAACGATCAATCTTTTTGCTAAAAGACTTACTGTAAGGAACTTACCTGTACTGAGAGCCCGCGGCATCCCTGGGGATCCCAGCCGCAGAGGGAGACGCTGCTGCAGCAGGCAGCATGGCCGGGGCTGCTGTCCTGCTCGCAGCGTGTCTCTCTCTGCAGGCGGAGGGATCCGTCCTGGCCAAACTACTGTTCCGCCAGGCGGCATCCCTTTCATCTCTATGGACTTGTTTACAGAAAGTCCTGTTCTCAGCACTCCTTTGAATGTGCAAAGTATTGCATGTCCCAGGGGTGCTGTTGGAAGAGGTGCGCGCGCGCTACCACGCGTGCCTCTTGTACCCCCCGAGGGCGTGGCACTTGGCTGTCACGCCGCGGGTGGGACATAGCAGGGGATTCAGTTACTCTCAAATCAAATGGCGCTGGGCAAAGTAATATGGACAGTATTATCTAAGCTTGTGGCTTAACGTGTGGTAGAGAAATTCCTTGTAATATCTTAATTTGTATTTGGAGTTCGATAAAAAAAAGAACATTGGTAAGGTTTAGGAATAGTAAAAACATGGATACCTGTACTGAATAATCGGACAATTTATATCTTCAGGACTAATATGGATTGATGATACAGCCTGTGTTACTACTAAAATGAAACGCTTTTTTAAGCTTAAATTAAACAGTTTGTGTTTGCCAGTATGTCCTGTCTCTAGGCTTGGTGTCCTGCTTTGGGTCTGTGACAATATCAACTCGAACATCATCAAATAAGGCTAAAAATTGTTGGTGATCTGATTCAGAATGGAGCTATATACTTTACCTGTCTTTCACAAGTATAACATGGCCTAGCCAATAAATGAACAAAAGAGGTAGAACAGATTAGCATAGTACAACAAAGTATGAAAAAGCAAGGTATGCAAAAAAACAGAATAGGCATGATAATATCTCCAAGAAGAATTATGGAGACCAACAACTTAAGTCAAAACATATTTTTAGGGGATTATAATAATTGCAAGACAAAAAAAAGGGAGCAAAGTTGGGGATAAGGTAGAGGAAAAATAAACTGTATTGATAGACTATAAAGAAGCAGATATCTAGTCTGACTGCATTTAAGATTTATATTCTGAGGAGAATTAAAAATTGGGCCAGCACAACTAAGCCAGTCTGAGGTACCTTTAATGGTGCCTATTCATGATATAAATGATTCTGTGAAACCATTGAGTTACTGTGTTCCCCTTTAAGTGAACGGTATGATTGACTGATCTACTTTCAATTGTTTTAAAATATTTTACAATTGTAAAATGTTATAAATATAAAATGTGAAAAGATAATTTTAGTCAGCATGTGGACAAGGTAAGATTACTGTATGAGAGTATATGACATTATATACTGCAGAAAAACAGCAAGCAAATCCCTAGATTTAGATACTTAGTGATGTATTTCCCTTAGGCAAAAGTAAACCTCAGGAGTCCATCGTTCTATATTTACACACAGCACGCTTTTTTTTTTTTTTTTAAATAGAAAACCTGTGACAAATCACATTGCTAACTGAATTTTGTTACCTTTCAGCCACTGAAAAGAAAGCATCATCTACATAACCCGATTATCAATGGCATAAAATGGCATATATTTTTCTGAAACATTTTAAAGAAATTTGTACATTAAAAAGATGGATATCATATTACATCAAACAACACAGTAGTACAAAGGACTTCATAGTGTAATGTTACGTTAAAAATATATTTAAATAACTATGTAAATAATTACATATATGTAAAATCGAATATTAACATATGCTACAAGTTTTATCAAGTTATAGCTGGTGTGAGGGTCTATGTTTAGGCACTTTTTGGATGATAAAGTCGGGCCAGGAGCTGAACGAGGGCGACAAGGTGTTCAGGAAAGCAGGCAGCAAAAAGTTAGGCAAGCAGGTTTATGGAAAGGCCAGTGTAGGGGATTGGTTGCAAGGTCGAGCTGGAAAGAGTAAGGAGCAGAAAAAAGAGCTCAGTCAGTCAGCTTGGCTTGGAGAGACACAGACAGGGATCTGTGTGAGAGTTCAGCTCTGTTTGGAGACACAGACAGGGGTCTGTGTGAGTTCAGCTCTGTTTGGAGACACAGACAGTCAGTCTGTGGGGGAGCTCGGCTGAGAGACTCGGAAAGTCGGTCTGGGTGAGTGAGCTCAAAAGTGAGTAGAAGGTTACTGAAAGCTTGGTTTTGAGCTGACAGGGAGAAGCCCTTTAGCTGATAGACAGGGACGTCTGATGTATAGTAAGAGCCGGACAGGCAAGGTTTTCTTTTGCTGTTTTGTTGTTTTATCTGCAACCTTCAATAAACCTGGCGGCAAGCCAGCTTAGGGCTGATACCTCGGTGTGTGATCTGCGTTGGATGAACCAGACAAGTGTCCTTTGACCCCAGCAAAGGCGATCCTGAGCTTAACCCCTCACAATATATATATATAGTGCATCTCAGTGCTATTTATTATAAATGCCATTTCGTTTTTATATGGGTATGCGGGCAGCAAAAAGCTAAAATCTCATTTGTTTTTATTTTGTAAAGGGAAGTCTCTTAAAAAACTGGAAGGGGGCTTAATTCTTTTTTAATGGGTTCAACCAAAAAAAAACAATTTTTGGAATTCTGCATTTACAAATTTATGCTGCAACATTTTATCTTAAAAAATGAAAAAGTAGAATACCTCAGATAAATGTAAATACTAATAATACAAATGAACCCCAGTGATGGATTTATATGCAAGGTAAATATGACAGCTGTGGCAAACTACATTCCAAATTCTGGGAATATTCATTCTGTAATCTGTCATAGCTTTAATTTTGTTTTTCTTAGAAGAATATCGAAGGTATTTCTAGATTTCTGGGTAAATTCTCCAGGTAAGCATTGACTTTTAGACTTCTTATAAAAAGTAATTGGTTGTTTAATTTTTTACTTCATAAAGCCCATATAACAGGTAGTGAATTTAGCTCTATCAGCACTGTTGTACATTTCTAAACACTAGCCAGACAAAAGTGTACGCAATCATTTATGTACCTTGGGACACATCCCGCATCCCTGATTTTCCACGTAGATTCTAATGGGCTGAAGCAGATGTGTCTTAAAAATAAGAACTCATCAAGCCATGAGTGTTATCATTCTGACTGCTTCTTCTAAAC
>NC_092860.1:128337665-128346171 GCF_032062135.1 Pyxicephalus adspersus | reverse complement strand
ACAGTTATGTGAAAAAGTAAGCACATCTCATTGAAATTATTGTTTGTTTTTTTTATCATATTTGAACTAGGAAAGAATAGATCTTTATTCAAACAATGCCTAATATAACGGTGATATACTTGTTATATATACTATAATAACTAAAAAAAATAAACATTGTGTATTTATTATTATATTTTAAATAAACTAAAATGTAGGATTTCATGATATTTTCGGGACTATCATCCAATATAAATGGAATGAAACAATATTAGAAAATCGGTTTCTACACATGCACTCAATGGCATCTTTGCTTTTCTTCAAAACTTCCCTTGAGACTTCTTCTTGTATGTTTTCTGTCCAAAGTTTCTCTCTGCAGCCCCCAGAAATAGTCAACAATCATGCTAATGTTCCACCGCCCCTGGTACCTTTAATAAAATCTACAAGAAAGGCACATCTGACTGGCCATATACAATATGTAGTCCATTGTCCAGAAACCAACTGAGCAGACGTCGGCAGGCAGGGACCCTAAATTCAGTTACTTACACAAAGAGTGAACTATTACACACAGATTTTGATCTAATGTATTTTACATTTAGTATTAGAGCCTCTTATTCCTTACAGGTATGTAAGGTGGTCTATTTCAATATTTATTGACATAGGTGTGCTGTAAAATTGAGAACTTTGGATTTGAAACCATCATTTATTTCCTACAGTAGGGACTTGCTAGGTGACAATCCTAATGTGTTTTAACTGAATTTCAAATTATAAAAACCCAGGGAAAATATGTAAAACACATGAGGATAAAGGAGATAGATAAAGGATATAGAAAGGGGGTAGAAAAGTGAATAGAACAGGAGCATGTGCAGTGGGTAAAAGGGGTAGCGGACCTAACAGAGCTAGAAATATAGCCACTTATAGCTAGAGAAGTGAGTGGTTAAAGTTTACAGGCAAGTAATAGTCCATAATTGTTAAAAACTATCTATACTTGGGGGGCATGTCCAGCCAGCTTTCAAGATGGCCGCTTGAATACAGAGCTCTGTGCACCGAGAGGCAACAGCAACAATATACGCTGCAACACCTGACCTTGGTGGGATCATTTTTTTCCTATCATCTTCCATTTGCAATAGGAGCATGACTAAGAAGATAAAGTTGAAGACAGAACCACTGAAACTTTATTTTTTCAGACCTCAAGCCACTTGTGGGTCCCAAGATGGCGCGGACTGTGCTTCACCAACGACTCCTGCAGAGTCCAGGACTTTCAGGAGGATCTCCTAACAGTCCGGGTGAGTCATCTACACATATATCTTTGCCACAACTTTCACCCAAGCCCCAGAAAGATTTAAAGAGGTGACAAATGGGCTCTCCAGGAATACAACCTGGGGCTGCTGAAGTGCAAGCTAGGCCTTCCAGGGTCCAGACTTTAGAACAATTCCCAGCTGATGATGAAAATATTTCCTCATCAATGCTCAAAGAACTGCTCCAATCGTTACAGCATTCTTTACATCAGGACATATTGGTTATGATGGATAAAGTTAATATCACTCTAAATGGGCATGAAAACAGAATAGATCATAAAGAAAATAAAATGGGGGATTTTTCCCAAGCTTATAACGATTTAGTGGATGCCCATCAGGAACAAAGTGCTGAAATTGGTTGGCTTAAAACTAAAGTAGCTGACATAGAAGGCTGTTCACGTAGAAACAATATAAAGTTCAGGGGAATTCCTGAATCAATCTCACTGTCATTGTTACCAATGGCCATGAGCGAGAATGTCTCTGGCATTCTCATGAAAATTTCCTTGAAGTTTCCGATGATGAAGTTCCAAAGTTTCATTGGAAATCACTATAGGACGATTATCATGGCTGCATTCATAAAGACAGCCGTGGGGATCTTGCTGTCAGTGAGCGATCCCCGAGCACTACAGGTCAGATTGAGGGCAAGCCCTCATTCTAACCTGTAGTGCCCGGGGATCTCACTGAGAGAAGGATTGTCACAGCTCAATTCATAAATGCAGCCACGATACTCCTCCTCTCAGATTGAAACAGCAATCAGACGAGCGGAGCTGCTCCGCTCCCTTGAATGCTTTTGCCGCCCTGTAGTATGTGTTCCTGGATAGTTTCTTTATAATATTATATAATATTCTCTATAATATTGACATTGTTAGTGGAACCCTTGGCTAAATGAATCAGTTCAGAGCCAACAATTTAGGGAATCCATGCATTTAATGAAGAACACAAAATAAGTATGTTTGCGGATGATATCATCCTTATGCTCACAAATCCAAAAACATTTCTAAAGGCTGTTTAAATGGTACTATCCAAATTTAGCTCTGTCTCATACTACATAAAATATACGCAATGTTTTACAAATCCCAGATGTCACCTATTTTTATTTAGGAGTTGAAAGCAAATTTTCTATTATGTTGGGTAAATTTGGCAATTCCATTTCAGCTTCCACCTCAGCTCTTTATAAACTAAATTATATATTATTATTACTATATTATCTTTAATTATTATAATGTGGCTATTCTCTCTCAACTTTTGTATTGGTGGCGACCACTTTCTGATAAGATGTGGGTGGGGATGGAATCTGTATCCCTTAAAAATATTTTTTTACATTTATTGATAGCAATAAAACTGGGATTGCCTGTACCAGACAACCCCTTTCCACCTATCCAAGCCTCATTACAAGTTTGGCATACCAACAATGTGCAGTCTCCTAAGACGAATACTAATATTCAAATTACACCTTAAATGGTATGACAAAGAATAACCAAAATTGAAGATCTATACTTTTTCCAAACTATTAAAACATTTCCAGCATTACAATGGATGAAATTCCAATAACGGAATTTAGTACCCATCTTAGATTACGACATTGTTTAAATATTTACCCAATGTTCTCTAGGCTTTCCATAGACAGTTCAATATTCCTTTTTTAATAATCCATACTTAGGGATAAAAGGAATAACAATGTTCTACAATCATTTAAACCAAAAATCTATTTTTAATGAAATCCATCCTATGTTAAAATGGGAACAAGGACTGGAACTTAGAATACTGTATACATATAGATATACATACATATATACACATACATATAGAAATACAAAGTGTGCAGACCACTTGGATATTTACCAAAGAATTATTAACCAATGGTATATTACTACACCTAAACTGTCATATATTTCTACCCAACATTTGAATGAATGTTGGAGGAGTTGTGGGAATGTAGTTACTATACATCATTTGTTGTGGTACTGTATATTTATCTGTTCTTTATGGAATAGAGTTTTTATGTTGATGTCAGATATTACAGGTAAATTTGTTGCCTTCACCAGAATTGGCACTGTTACACATTATTATAGAAGAAATACCTTTAGAAACAAGGACTGTCCTAGTACATGTTCTTTAGAGTGCTAAACTTGCACTCACGAGAAGATGGAAAAGTTCAACAATACCAAGTGTCTCGAAAGTGATAAATGATTTAAATGTAAAATGTTTAATGAGGAAAACATTTGCACTTACCCACAATTATTATACTAATTTTCTTAGAAGGTGAAATGCATGGTTGAAACATCCAAAAGTTTTGGTACATTAATACATTACGATGGTCTCAATTATTTACAGAAAACAAACATCTGTGAAACTAGTTAAACAAGTATTGGGTAGCCATTTACTTAACTTTACCTTTTTTTTTGTTTTCTCTTTTCTTCTGTCTTTATCCCTATTTGATTTATTCAAGTTTGTAAACTGTTCATTTTCCTTCAATCTAAAAATGTAAAAATTGGATCAGATGTATCGATATTTGATATACTTTGTTGCCCTTAACCCCCCTAGCGGTATTCCTGAGTGTGACTCGTGGTGGATTTTACCTGCAAAAAGCGATATTCCCGAGTCACACTCGGGGTAGCTTTTAACTAAAAAAAACAATACCACTTACCTTGCTCCATTCTCATCCCCTGTCGTCCTGCTGGTCCCCACTGGTCCTGGGGACATGTCTTGCTCTTCCAATCTCCAGCCGCGAAGTGCAGAGACCAGATCTACGGGGTTTACTGTTGACGTCGGTACATGCGTCGGTGCGGGCAGGAGGATTGGCGGGAAATTCAAAAAATTTTGTACTGTATTCAATACAAAATAGCTGTATTGAGTCCAATACAAAGAAATATTCATAATTTATAATATATATATATATATATATATATATATAATTATATTATATATGCTACTATACAGTTACATTACATGTTTAAATATTTTTTTTATTTTAACAGATTTTTGTGTTTTGTTATTTAAAGTTTATTAATAAATTCATTAAATTTATTAAATATTAGTGAGATATGCCTAAGAATTACAGCCTACAATGAAAATGAAATTTCCATGCAAAAAATTGTACCGCTTTTTGCATGGAAATTTGGAAGGAATTAGACCGCTAGGGAGGTTAAAGGTGCTACATTTACTGATCCCTTAATAAAGAAATTTTGAAATCAAAAACTATAATAATATAAAAATCTATATTCATCGTTTCAATGGATAGAAAACACATCATCTTATGTTTACCTGAACAATTGTGGGAGTAGTAGACCACCACACCTTGACAATTACTGTTTTAGCTGTAAACAGATAGGTTACCAACCAAAAGTATTTGTATACATGAAAGGTTTAAGGATAAGGAGAGTTTCTGAGGAGTTTTTAAGAAAGGAGTTGCCTAACACTGTATACACTAGCTGATATACATTTCTCCAGAATGTGAATCCCACCAGATGTGAAACATGGACCCTTCTGTAGGATAGCTCCTGAAGTACCTTCTTGAGGATTAAGAAGCAAATTTTTCAACTGCTTGGGCACCATATACCATACCAATAACAGTTTTTAGTGTTTTTCAATTATGGAGGCGTTAACAATACAATGCGTTGTGGTGTCCAAAATTTACTGCCAGTCCTCATGGTCAAGTGAAGTGCCAATAAGTGTCTCCCAGTGGTGTACATAGAGAAGAGGGGTAGGTAGGAGCCTGGCCAGAGAGCGGAGAATGGTAAATGTATTTAAAATGTATTTGTTTTTAATTTGGCATAAATGATCAAAAAATTGCATTTGTCATAAAAACATGAATTTTAATAATAACAAATCAAAAAAACATCACATTAAGATTTTAGTTGTTGCATGGTATATGGCATATTACATACTGCAATGTGATCCTTCCAGCATAAGAGAACACTGTATTATATAGCATTAACTGTAAATAGGGTTGAAATTTAACCACATACAATATTATAGGTCCTCTATGCTGATTTGTTCAAATATACAGCCAACTTTTAATGCGTTTAGCAGATCAGGTCTTCTTCTTCTTCAGGAACATTGGAGAGAAGTAACACTCTGGTGTAAATATATATATATATATATTTTATACACCTGGGGGAATTTTCTACAGTGTAGGTGGTTGCTTTTTTGCAAAGTGAATTTTCACTGTATTCACCAAGCTGGCAATTATTTTGGAAGGTGTAAATTTCGGGTATTGCAAAGGTGTTTGGAAAAACAGAGCTTACATTTTCATTGCATTTATTCAACCAATCATGCAGGAGAGGAGCTCTCAAAACAGCTGTCCTCAGATAACATTGTGGGACTGCTTTTATACAAAAGCACTAGCAGGGATGACAGCAGCTGATGCTGGATCATTCCTAGTTGAACATCCTAATTAGACACTGCTAGACCATGCAAAGGTAAATATTAGTAAAGAATAATTAAGTTTTTTTATCTGTTGTGCTATCTTATTAGATATTTTAACCCTTTCTAAAAGGCTTGTTCATAATAATTAAAAAAAGCATAGGCCTGGGACCTTTTTGAACAGGCCATGGGCCAGTGAGTGTGTGTGCCTTCTCCTATTCATAAAAGCTCCTCTTTTACATGGTTTGCCAAAAAGGAAGGGTACCCTATTCCTTTGGCAAACAAAAGACCATCTGGCTTCGCCCAGTGGTGGCTGTCAGTGGGGGAGAGGGTTTCATTCTTCATATTTGACCCTTGTATCATTGGGGTCTGTGGGCCACACTTATTATTTACCAAATATGACATCCCACAGCAATATATTCCTTAGGCACTGCCTGCTTTCACTGAAATACCTGTCATTGACTGACATGGGTATAGGAAGATTAAATGACCAAATCTAGAGATTTAGATGATCGAAATTTTAAGAATTATATAGAAAACTTAGAACAATAGTGGAACAGTTACTGAATATTTAATTGTAGAACAAGTTAAGAAATTAGAGCTAACACTTGAGAAGTTGCTACAGTGCTAATTTCCACCTTTCCAGTCTTCATAAATCAGCTTCTGTTTTAAAATTGCTGTTTTTATGCAACAAATCTGCTTTTCAAATAGTACTTTGTTATCCTAAATTACATACACAGAAAAGGATCTTTTCTTGTAGAAAGATAGTGTGAATATTTTGTTCACAAAGTCTGTGAAATACCTTTTTTCAGTTATCTTGATTTGTGATACCTTAAGGAATTAGAAAATATACTTGCATAGCCAACAACAGCAAGAACAGCAGTCTTCCAAGAGAAAGATGGCTTTATTGAATTACTTACTCCACTCAACCAATGCTAGTATAGCAATTTATATAGGTAATTTAAAATACTGTGGCCATTAAAACTTTTAGTACTTTGTTTGCTGCTCATTAAACCTTCATTTACAATGTGCAGCTTTACCTAATTTAAAATTCATCTGGTAATTATTCACTCATTTATTTAAAATTGATTTCTCTTCTAAAAAGTGATTAATATTCTTAACCTGGAAACTATTGATTGAATTAAAGTTAAGATAGAAGTCACATTCAGAAGGAAGTAGTGCCCAAAAATATAAATAATAATAAAAAATAGTATAATAAACCACTAATACTATAAAATGCATCATTATTACCGGTAACTTTTTTTTTCTAATGATTTTATTATAACTTCTTTGGTGCAAGTTTTCATAAGTATGTGGCATAAAATGTAATTATACATCAATCACTTGAGGTTCGAAAAACTTTTCAATTAATTTCATGATTGAACCTAATTATTTGCTGCTATAGCTTACAATTGTGACTACTTTGTTGTGACTGTTCCATGACTTAGAATTGTTTATGAGAATTTTAAAGGAACAACCATGATCATAATTGTATTTCCTGTTTAACTTTGTTAACTCTAGTGGTTGATTAAAAATGAATATTAAAAAATGTTTATCAAATCTTAGCAGATAGATGAGATGTATTAACGATGTAATAGACAAGACAGAATACAATTTTGTTTATTTAAAATGATAATTTGGTGTCATTAGAAAAGTTTTAGACTGGTATATTACCTTAGTAGGAACATCTAAGGCTACAAACACATGTAATAATTATTTTTGGAAAATGAACGATTAATGACCGATCAACGAATATTCACAATTATTTTGATTGATTGTATATGGCATGATTCTGTACATGCTGTAACGGTACGATCAATCAAATATAATCCACCAATAAGGTACAAATATTGGATACGATGGTTTTAACAATGCAGGAAGTGACGTGTACTGCAAAAAGTCTACTGCAGAAACATCCACCATCACTACATGACCGTACACACAATAGAGAGTGAACGATTGTCGCCCAATCCGATCCACCGGGACAGTCATTCGTTTTCAGCGACATAACACGTTCATGTGAGTCATTGGCCTGTCATTGTGCACTTTTTTTGTTAGTGATTATCGGCCGATCGATCGTTAATCGTTAGTTTCCAATGATAATTATTGCATGTGTAGACGTAGCCTACGCCAAGCAATCAATACTGAAATTAAATTATTATGTGAACTTTATTTATGCCATTTATCCATCGTTGGGCCTGATTTGTTAAGGCTCTCTAAAGCTGGAGAGGATACACTTTCATCAGTGAAGCTGGGTAATCCAGCAAACCTGGAATGGATTTCTTCAAAGTCATTTGCTAGCAAATGTTTTGAATTCTGGACCAGATCCATTCCAGGTTTGCTGGATCACCCAGCTTCACAGATGAAAGTGTACCCTCTCCACAGCTTTAATAAATCAGACTTTAATAAATAAATCTGTTGATGCATATACTTCAAACTACATCAATCAGACCACAACCATCTAAAATGTTTAAGAATGTCCAATCATTTTTTTTTTCAAAATGCTTATAATATGAGGTCTGCTTTTTAATGCATCATGAATAATAAACAAAAATAAACAATTTATTCAAAATAATCCAAGTGGCCAGGCTTTATTTTTGCTGTTTGTTATATTTTGTCTGTTTTTGTGTGGAAATAGTTTGCACAAAGTTTGCTTTAAAAAACATACTGTTGCTTCTTGATCCAACAGCAAAAGCTAGACTGTGCAGATATAAAGAAGAAAAAACATGCTGATTAGTTATTCATATGATTGTTTATGTCTACTATTAAATCTGTTCAAAATAATTTATTCTGGAATGTGCAGCCAGTAATTTCATACAATACTATATAAAAACACAGCATTTACTGCAATTCAAGATAGTTTG
>NC_092860.1:128245696-128337343 GCF_032062135.1 Pyxicephalus adspersus | reverse complement strand
ATATTATATAAATATAATATTATTTTATTATATTATTATAGATAATTATTAAGCAAACATGTCATAGCAAAAGACAGGTTATTGAAGACAGCAATCTGCTTCAAAGAATTTCACAGCAAATATATAGGTAAACTTAATAGGAAGAAACCTGGTGGTTATGCATCATTAACTTAAAGGGGGACACTTAATTTATGAGTTGTGTTTTAGATTGACATGTCACAACAGATACCAAAGTTAATGAGAAAATCAAAGTTTTTTTTTCTTTGCTATTTAAGACTCATCAAGATACTACAATAGCTACAAGGGAAAATTATGCTTGGTAAGCAAATTCCCTTTAATTAAAAAAGTAGAAGCTTCAAAGCCTACAGAGAAAGGAATTTAATTACAGACACTTGATTAATTTAAAACATAGTGTTTGGTGATCTGAATTGAACCCATCTGCCAACAAAATCACTTGAAATAAAACATACTTAGATAGATGGATAAGCAGACAGATAAAAAAAATGGTAGAGAAAAATATACTATTATATAAAATATATAATTTTCATATTAAAACTGTATAAAATCCTTACTGTGAGTTAATCACAAACAAAGCAAAAAAAAAAAAAAACTCAAAACCTCAAAACCCTCAAAGCTGTGTTTAGCAAAGGATTTCCGCTGCAAGTCATGCAAGTCAAGCCTCCATTCTGCACACAAGCAACGGGGAAGCCCCCTTGATATCTAGGAGTCGTCCAAATACTGGATGTGTGTGTGTGTGTATATATATATATATATATATATATATATATACAGACCTATTGAAAACTGATTAACCTCCCTCACGGTATGAGCAGTACATTTAAAAATGCCCTCCAGGCACGCACTCGCGAGTAGATGCCCAGCCAGCATCTAGACTCGCATCCCCAACGTTTACACGCTTGCCCAGATGCTCGGCCAGCATCAGCAGAAGACGCCGACATCAATGGAGGACACTGCGAGCACCACTGGAGGTGGTGGAACTTGGAACAAGGTAGGAGTTTTAACCTCCCCGTAAATGCCACCCCAAGTGTGGCTCAGGGTTACAATTTTTTGCATAGAAAATCCATCCCGAGCCACACTCGGGAATACCGCCAGGAAGGTTAAATGTAATGTCTCATGTATACTTGCACATCTTTGCAATGTCATTGAAGATATTCTAATTGGGCTGTCCAGTTGTGCAATCAGTCATTCTGCCTAAAAAAATGTGATAATGAGTAGAAATGTAAAGTAGAGTAATAGAGAAAAGTAATTACTCTTTGCTCTTTGGTATCATTCGGTATACTGCACCTAATATTGACCATATGAGTTAAGCTTTGTCAAAGCATATAGACAACTGTGTTAAAGCTAAACCCCTTTTTCAAAGAAATTGCGATCAGGAAGGTGCTTTATTGCAGAACAGACAAGCTTTCAAACTGCTCATTGTGGCCTTCAAAACAAAACCATAATTTTGCTTTCCCCAAGGCTCCAACATATTTTCCAGAAATGGTGATACCTAATAAGAGAGTAAAATGCTCATTTTTATGTTGCTTTTATGTTGCTCGGAAATTTAATTCCCTATAAATGGCATTGACTTTGATTCTTGTTGTGATTGTCAGATTGCATAGTTTTTCAAACTCAGAATTACATAGAATTATCCCTTCATAAAATAAAAAAAAAAACTTGTTTTTACAGTTACAGAGTTTGATCAGACCTATTAGGAAGACCTCCATGCACAAAGCCTTATTTTCTCATTGTACTCACAACTTCTTCCCCACCCATACATGAGTCCCAGAATCATCCCACAGGAATAATGGCTTGGTCTGGCATTTTTCACAGCTCGACTTATTGATATTCACTAGAGAACTCCTAAAACTTGTTGTTTTGTTCAGCTAATGCTCTGGCTAGAATCTCTAAAATCTAGATTTTCTAAATTTTGACTTCCTATTATCTTAGCTGCTTTGAAGGCTGCAAAAGTTCAGGCACCTTGCTCCTTGTCCATTAGGCATGTCCCTGTGTCCATGTCCTGTGACTAAGCTATCTCACTATACTTTGCACCACCTAACTTACTATAGAATCACTGATTGATGATATTAGCCCAGTTTGGACTAATACATATTTTAGGCCCGTGTTATATAGTTTATATAGTTTGATCCTCCTGTTGACATCTTTGGACGGAGAAAGCAGAAACGTGGTTCCCTTCCAGGCTCCCTAACAAGCCTCCCCACCAAACACACATTTCCGATTGTTATAACTTAACTTTTTCCTCAACTTTATATTCTTTCCCTCTCCTGGACATTTGCTTTATACATGTGATTCTACAACCCTCCATGTAGTAACCAAATAAAATCTATTATTTTTAAATAATTATCCTATATGAATATATGTTTCAGTGTCTTTTATCAACAATAATGAGTACATTGAATTTTGTTGAGCTCACATTGATGTGTACATTGGTTAATTGTGTACCTGTATATTTTTTGAGACTCAATGCATTTTCATAATTTTTATTGAGTTCTATCTATTTTACGTTTCTTTACAGATAAACATCTTGATAACATGGGGTCTGGCCCATTTATTACCTGAATTCTAGTTTACTAAATGACACCATCATCTTTCAGCAAAGACATCCAGAGTTAAAGTTACATTTCTTCCATGCTTGAAATGTATTCAAAATAAATTAATTACTACTAAAAATCCATTACTGACATCATTAATCATCCTCATAAGAAACATAATATATCAAAGAATTGCAGAATATGAATTCAAACTAAAATAATTATTTGTAGACCCAAGTCCTTGTCAAAGTGTTCATCTCTTTCAACTTTATAGTAGTAAATTAGTATTGTTGTATTAAAGAAAAGTGTTTGTAAAACTTAAATAAATATATATATACAAATTCAAAATCAATGTTACAAGATCTGTTTTTATTATGTATTATATTTGTTTGTCAGCATCATTTTTAACATCATGTTTAACTAGGTTGTTTTCCAAGAGTTAACCCTATTTAATGTACAGCGCTGTGTAATTTGTTGACACTAAATAAATCCTGTTTAATAATAATAATAATAATAATAATAATAACTAGGAATAAAGTGTCTGAGGTCCTGGCCAGCCAGTGAGGTTGACGGACTCATTATCATCTACTATGCCGCTATATGAACCAGCTGTGACATTGGTCCTGATTTATTAAAGCTCTCCAAGACTGGAGAAAATACCTATTTATCAGTGAAGCTGGGTGATCCAAAAAACCTGGAATGGATTTCTTCAAAGTAATTTGCTTTTTGCTAGCAAATGTTTTAAATCCCGGACCGGATCCATTTCAGGTTTGCTGGATTCCCTACTTCACTGAAGAAAGTCTATCCCCTCAAGTCTTGGAGAGCTTTTTTAAGTCAGGCCCATTGCAGGTATATAAGCAACAGCTTCTCTTTCTCCCAAATCTAGTATTCTTTTGCTTGCTGGCAAAATTCTACACACTGATGGCATGGGGTCTTGCAGTAAAAGTAAGCCTGGTTTTATTCCAACCAGGGATATTATTGACAGACTGTAAGCACTCTTTGTTTGTGTTCCACCTTTCTTAAAGTGGACCTGAACTAAAATTTTCGAGGAATCAAGGGAACTACGGAAGTTATGGTGAGTTTTTTTTTTTGTTTAGATCTGCTGATTGTGTCTGATTTAATTACCCACCTCTACTACAAAGCTGAAAAATCTTCTTTACAGTCCCGGTGACATTACCACCCTTCTGGAAGATCTTCCAGTTTCAGTGGATCCAGGAGGATTCTGCAAGGTTGCATCAAATAGACATCCTCTGCATTATTAGACTATTTCTTTATTGCCCAGTTAGTTGTTTGCTGTAAATACTCTCTTGAACAAGAAAGGTTACCAGAATAACAGTTAAAAAGTAACTAAACTCAAAACGGCCAAAAAAAAAAAAAAAAAATTCACTTACCCATAATCCCACAGGGCAGTCCAATCCATCCAGGGGTGTCTTGCATCTGGTCCCATGTTGTTCCGGCATCTGTCTTGCAGCCAGTGCCGCGGGCGCCGCTGTCTTCTCAGGCGCGAGATCCGGTGACGTAGGATGAAAAAAAAATTGCTGATCTCACTGCGCAAGCTTGAGATTGTCAAATTTTTCTATTTGTGTGAAAAGGATCCTTCTGCGCATGCCTGAGATGCTCGGGCATGCGCAAAAGGAACACCCAAGAGCCTGCTGGGATACGTGACATAGGTATCCAGGGAGGGGGCGGTGCTGCACTCTTTTTTTTTTTTTTAAGAGTTTTTTTTTTTAGAGTGTTGCACATAAAGAAAAAAAAAACAACAGAATTTTTACCTTACAGAAAAGGGTTGTCCACACTTTTATCTAAAGTGAAAATTCTGAGTTAATTACGCTTTAACAGGCAGCTTTTACATTGTGAATTAGAAGTACATGGAGCTTTTTAAGAAGAAGTACCCTAATGAAGTTGGAACATTTGCTTTATATTTTTTTGGGTATCTGTAGACTGTATATCATAAAAATATATTTCAAGGTTACTACTGGGGGCTGGTCATGTGCTACTGAGGGCTAATATATGCCAATGGAGTCTGTTCTACTGTGGGTCAATCTGTGCTATTGCAAACTGATGTCTGCCAATGATGGTGGTGGGGGGGCTGATCTGTGTTCTGTAATGGAGAAGCATGATCTGCGTCATGTGTTGGGGAGGTGCTGATCTATGCTATGTAATGGTGAGCCCTGATATACTATTTGTGGGAGAGCCCTAATATGCAAAATTGTTTATACTTAAGTATTCTATCCTGTAACTGAGATTCTTGTTTTCTAAAATAGTATTTTTCAGATCTTAACGAAATAGAAATAAGAAGCCATTTTTTGTTTGTGTTTTGTGCATCACAAAGAACAATAATATATTATTTTTAATATTTTTTTACATACAGAAGATATGTTTAACAGATAAAAATTTGAGACATAGGGCAGAACTATTTCAAGGTTACTAATGTAAAACAAATAAATACATTTATTCAAAAACACTGGTACCCCTTAAAAATATGTCTTATATTACTAATAAAAATACCCTTTTGGCCTTTGCCACTACTGCAATGAAGACCTTGCAGGTCCAATTTGGCATGGTGGTTACTAGGGGTGCTACTGCCCATAACAATGACCAGAGAATGGAATCCTCTGGTATTATTATTTAGCCAATAATTGTCCCCCTACCCTCTGTTGGGGAGCCAATGAGCCTAGTAAAGTATTTATAGCATTTATATATAGGGCTCCACCTTGTCAAGTACCAGGATAGGGGAATATTCCTACTTAGTGAAATGCCGTATACCCTAAACTTGTTGTTTAGTTCAAAGTATATCCTTGTTCAGTATTCCCAACCTTTTGGAGCTCACAGACCACTAAATCTACGGACCCTGGACTGCGTATGTGCGGGAAGCCGTGTGTCAACCAAAGGAGAAGAAACTTCCCCCAGAGTGAGGTCATGGTGTCAGAACCCGCCTACTCTCCCATCGCAGGTCCGAACCTGCGACGGGATAGTGGGTGAGTTGTGTCCAGAGACACAACCTGCCCACTGCCCTGAGCCTGCGATGGAGACATGGTGAACCTCTCCAAGCAAGGTCCTTCTCCTGATCCTGTTGGTGGGTGCACCAGCCAGAGCCGCCGACCACCGTTGGTCTCTGTGCTCTTGCAGCACAGCTATCTGGGGGCCACAGACCGGGGGCTGGTGACCCCTGTCCTATTTCCCCAGTGCTTTTTTTCTGTTTATTTTTTTTTAATTCTGAGCTTCCAAATACAACATTTGTTTGACTTTATCAAAAAAAAAAAAAAAGGCCAATGTGTGCAGAAATAGTCTAAAGGACAGAGCACCCTTAAAATTTTAATAAGTCCAGTTTGCTTATATCTGTCACAATAAAAGAGATATAAAAGAGTAATAAAAGAGTAAAAAAACTCATTCAGGGGCTCACCAGTTCTAATTCCAATGATCGATTAATAGCAGAAAAAAAAATTGCAATAAAATATTGCACTGGACTAATAAAAACATGCTCCTTAATGTTTCTGCAACATCTGCAGCTCCCACAGAGGATCTGAAGTTGTAGCTTTTAGAAAAGACCCAGGACACGCTCATGCAACTGACCCCACCCACTCAGGGACATAAAAATGTATGTTACAGGATTATTGGACCTTCACTGCTTTATCTGGAATTGAGCATGAACCGAAATGGGAGCAGGATTGTAATTGTATGAATGGTGCAGGCATACTCATGTGCACAATTCTTTATTGTATGCAATGTTGTGTGTATGTTTATATGTGGATTTGTGTGTTTATGTATAATGCACAGATTGTTTTTTTGTGTAAAGTACAGATTGTATGTTTGTGTGTAACCTGCATAATGAATATAATGTTCAGAATGTTTGTGTTTACTGTGTGGAATGTCAGTACAATGTGCACATTGAATGTAATCTGTACATTGTTTGAAATATGCAGATTGTGTATGTGTTTGTGTGTGATATGTATATTGCCTGAATGTTTGAGTGTATAGTGTGTACAGAACTACTGTATGTGTGGGTGTGCGGTGAAGATTACATAAAAGTGTGTGTGTGTGTGTGTGTGTGTGTGTGTACATAATAGAACATTTGTAATGTGTAAATGTGTAAAACTAAAGACAGGTTTATGACATATGAATACACCTAATAAAAAAATGTTAAAAAACTGATCTATTGAGAATATTTAAATTATTGTTTAAAAATCTGTTTATTCTTATTTTTTTTCAAATTTCTCATCCCCTTCCTGTGTGTCCTTTCAGTAATAGCAGGGGTCCCCAAACTGTAACCCAGGCAAAAGTTATGACCTGATGGTTGCTGTGGAGCAGCCCATGCAATGATAAAGTTATGCATGTAAAGGGAGAAAATCAAGATGGGAGAACATAAAAATAGTGGCATAAGGTGATGTGTACAGAAATGCAGACTGCTCCAGCAGCTGGCAAGGTTATTATTGGGGTGATCTACTTTCCTATGTTGCCTGTATAGTCCTTATCATTCTGACCATTAAAAATTCAAGCACTTTTAATTCACATCAATCTTTGCAGCAATGAGAAAGGGGATAACATCTGACATAGAGGCAGCAATCCAGCTACTGACCCTGTGGTAACATTCCCATCACTAATGCAGGGGCATCATTCCTTCCATTGACACAGGTGCACCAAACCTCCTATGATGCAGATACTATTTTTACACTTATTCTTGTGTCACTGTGTATCCATGTGTTCATTTAACCTTTCACCTCACCTCACAAAATAAAAAATCTCATATGCAGTACTTTAAATTTGATCAAAATTTAAAGTCTATGAACTTCTGCAACAGCTGGTTTATCTACATATTAACTTCCCAGCTGCCACTAAACTTTCTTCAAATTTCAATTTTTTTTTCATATAAGGCAGGACATTAGAAGCCATCTTCCTAAAAAGGACACAGTAATAAAAAACTCCTGATGACTAGCCTAATGGTTACCTAAAAGTTGCAGAGAAATATGGGCCTTGAATATGATTTTTAAACTGGTACTTAGCTGGTCAACTTTGTCAGACATTTTCAAAGCTGGCTACCAAAAGCTATATTTTATTATAGATGTGATTCTGTGACAGCTACAAATTTTATCATCACATATGGCGTTGGATGGTCTGTATCATTTCAGTTGCATCGACAGGCTCTATACTAGATAGATGATTGTAAAATTTAGTTACAAATCAAACCTGAAATATATTTAACATGCAGCCAACATAGCATGTGCAAATGCTAACGTTATGAACTATGTGAACATTTGTACTGACCCAGCCTGGGGTGTTGATAGACCAGTGGTTGTCTCAAACTAAAATAATAATGAGTAGGGAACTAAAATAATTTAGTAAGACTTTAAAGGTACCTTTAACCCTTATCACACTGTAAAATCTCGTATGAAAATGCCAATGTATTCTCAAATTGGGTTAACAATAAAAAGTAATACATTTTTTTTTTACCACAATAAAAACAGTTCAAATATTTTATTTATATGCTTTCATCTTTCACCAACTTTCATTAGTGAAGCTGGGTGATCCAAAAAATCTGGAACAGATCTGGTTCAGGTTTGAAAACTGTTGCTAACAAATCAAAAATGATTTAATTTCAGCTTTTTAAAATCAGGCCCAATGTGTTTTACAGAATGTTTCTGATTTTTTGGGGAGGCAAGAATATACTGAATCCTCCAGATCAATTTGTGCATGAATGTAATACTTTCTGCTACTATCCCCGGGGAGCCCATTTAATCCAGAACCAATATCAGAACTATAAAAATAGGTCTTATCTTGCTTTTAGGTCATCTGGGCCCATGTAGATTTCTTTCTTAAGAGGTGAACTTTGTTCTACAGCATTTACATTAAAAAAGAATTCTAAGAAAAATCTAGTTCACGTATGTGTATATGTATATAAAAACATTTTAATAAATGTTTAATCTTTAAGATCAATACACTTTATTATTATTCAAACATATGTAGTTTTATTAGGTGTTTTTTTTCTTCCTCTTTTCTACACTCCATCATCCTGTGTTTGTAAAGCCTGCTAGTTAAAACTGGCCTTTCTATCTGACAGTATAGAAAAAGCACCAGGGACATCGCTTTTTCTGTCAGCAAAAGTTATTAATTGTTAATTTTGTACTAATAAAACAACTATATATATATATATACATGCTGGCTTTTACCCAATGCTGAAATGTCTCTTTTCAGTGGATTCAACCTTTAAAGCTAGAATACGACACTGAGATTTGTAATGTATGATATATTGCTGCAGTTTCCCTTATATGCAATAAAATATTACTTTGGACTGCTATCTATTTTGGTAAGAATAAATGCAAAATCTTAGCCATTGTTAAAACAACTCAGCAATTAAAAGTGGATTTTTAGAAAAGAAGATGTTCTGCATAATTATGTTCATTGAATTCATTTCACAGTAGGATCTTTTCTTAAAAAAGAAAAAAAAGAATTTATTTTAGAAAAATGTTCTTTCATTTCTCTGTCTAATTATTTGATTTTATGAAGGCTGCTTGTAGATTTAAAATGCAATTTAAAATTCTAAAACAGTTCATTGGTAGGCTGAGTGTTTTTTTAACAAATCAAGGCCTTTTTGCCTTTGCACACTTGTTTAATAGAGCACCTGGCCTATAAAATGTAAGGTAGAGCCCTCCCCTGTGTACTTTGCAAGAAGAAAACAGAATAAAAAATGAAAGAGATATTCAGTCTCAATGGAGCTTACACAGCTTTATTTTTCTCTTTCACCATCTGTTTGCCTGAAATAAAATAACTATGGGCACCAGAGTGTATAACAAGTGATAGTGTTTGTCCAACTAAAGTTTTCAGTCAGCAACCTCATTTCTATTTCTGCCTTGTAGACAAAGGTTAGTAAGCTGGCATTAAGCAAATACATTTCACATCACTTGTATCATTTATTTTTATACCAAAACAAAAGTAAACCAAGTGAATCATTATAATTCATACCACGCTAAATGCAACATAGATTCAATGATCTGCTGCACTGGCTTCATAGAAAACACGCTGGACTATACAGTAAACTGTGTGAAAAAGACACATTTACAATAAATCATTTGAATTCTATTTTTTGCATACCGAATGACTTACCTGTATTGCATTAAAGCATAACTCTAGACAGGTGACCCTTTCCTTCATTGCATAGAAGATTAATTGCTTGTTTTGTCAAAGAGAATAATGCAAAGTCATGACTATCGTAAATCACATCCCTGTGATCATACCCACTCCCCTTCCCACTTGTTCTGTTGTGAGAACTTATCTCTAAAGCTGCTGTTCTTGTTGCCATTCCCTCTTCCCAATAACATCACAAAGGTCCTGATCTATTAAAGCTCCCCAAAACTGGAGAAGATATACTTTCATCAGTGAATCAGGTGATCCAAAAACCTGGAATGGATCTGCTCCAGGATTGAAAAAAAATTGCTGACAAATAGCAAATGATTTTTAAGAAATCGATTCCAGGTTTGCTGGATCACCCAGGTTTACTGATGAAAGTGTATCTTCTCCAGCCTTGGAGAGCTTTGATAAATCAGGACAAATGCTCTACAATCCAGCATCTACAACCCTTTCAGGTATTATATAAACAATAGCAAACATCTGGGAAAATTCACTCTAATTTGTCAGCAAGACGATGTCTGTAAAGGCACTTAATCCACCACTGGGCCAATTATATTTTTATTGAATGGGCTATTTCACACTCATTTATGAAGTCAGTGAGATTACCATAGGAACACAAAGCCTAAATCATTTCATTTTACTGTTCATAACTTAATATTACAATTGAGTTCCAACTTACTATTAAGAAGTTGTTTTGCCTTAGATGTTCCTAATTTACTCCATTTAATAAGAGTTTCTACCTTGCATGGTGGTGATTTCTGGCAAGTCTCATCTACACAAGTCTTTTTTTTACAAGACTAACACTTTTTGTGCCCTAGACCCCAAGCAGATGTCAGACAGATTAAGGGGTAAATAGAAAATATCAGAGTGCATCCTTTCTTTTACCCTATGTTTTATTTTACCACAACTTAGCAGTTTTACAAACTTTTGACATAGTGAATTATTGACTCATCATTAATTATATTTCATTGAATCAAGAAATATATTTTGGTCAAAATACAGGTAAGATCAGTTAAAACCTTTAATGGCTATCAATGTCCTTGTTTTTAAGCATATAAACTGAAACCTAAAAAACTGGCTGCAAGGATTTGGGTTGGCAGACTTAACAAATTTATGGTCATGGAAGATCTCACCATTCACAGCAAAGAGGAGAAGTTTTGCAACACTTGGTTTTATTGGTTACAAAAGCAGGAGTCCCTGGACTGTAGAATCCATTTATCTAAAGTGTCATAAGATAAATCTACTGACACTATATCCCTTGTATCCCTTGTTGGCACATTTTATTCTCTATCTCTGCCATGGGGAAACCCTCGGATAGGCATCCATGACCCCAATCCTTTCCCATTCTGTTTCCCCACCCCTGTGTGTGTTTTATTATGATGTATGGAGAAATTCGTTTTTCATAAATATTGCTCTGAGTGATTTTTATCCTTTTTGAATCTACATTGTTTTTGTTTGGTATATATTGAATCTTTTTGGAAAATAAATAAAAAATATTTTTTTAAAAATCTGGCTGCAAATTCCACTATAAATAGTCATTGAAGTATAACATTAGCTTAAGTTCTGTATTATAAAGTAGTACAATTCTTGATAAATCCCATGAGTAAAATATAAAAGGTATTCTTTGCTTGAATCCCATGCAAATGTGATTCTTTCTAACAAATAAAGTCAGGAATCACAGTAAATTTGGCTTGTTTCTTCTCCTGTATGCTTTCTGTCTTACTAAAGAATTATTCTTTACCATAAACACAGCATCTAATGGGAAAGCAAACCCATTCCTAGTAAGAAAATAGTTGGCATGGTAAAAGTCTGGGATACTGGGATCCAATAGGCCTGATTTATTTTCATCAGTGAAGCTGGGTTATCTAGCAAACCTGGAATGAATCTGGTCCAGAATTCAAAACATTTGCTAGCAAATAGCAAATTACTTTGAAGTAATCCACTCTAGGTCTGTTGGATCAACCAGCTTCACTGATGAAAGTATATCCTTTCCAGCCTTGGAGTGCTTTAATAAATCAGGGCCAATGTATCAGCCATTTTCGGGTCGAATATAAGGACAACACAAATTCGAACATCAACACTAGTGGTAATGTACAGAACCAACATTAGAAAAAAGTTGTCTCTGTCTAAATATTTATGGCCCTAACTGTACTTTTTGACTTTTCTCTGGTACTTTATCTGTCTTTATAAAATCAAGGGTTTTTGAATTACTAGACCATCGGGTAAAACAGATATGTAACATAACAAAAAAAATTATATTCTTCTCTGTTGGAAATCTAGAAAGAGGTACAGACTGCTTTGAATATAGAAATCCTGCAGTGCCTCATTATTTCTCTTATAAATTTTAATTCCATTTAAAACCAAAATTATCAGGACTAATGGCAGTTAGCAGCATATCTATGTCAAAGGGAAAGTGTAGGATATTACTGAAAAGATACAAAGTTCTAAGACCATTTCAATAATGGTAATTTATATACTGATTATTTAAAATGTAACTGGATCTAAAAAAATTGATATAATATGGCTTCATAATAATGTAATACTAGTAATAATTTTACCTTAAAATTATACAAAAATATAAAGTTTAATAACTAGGTAACAGTTACAGTCAACACTTTTCCATTGTCAATGTAAAATTAAAAAAAAAGGTAGCTTGGACTAGAAGTGGCATGAAGGGTAATGCCTAAAGGTGTAAGTACCGTAAATCTGTCTCTAAAGAAAAAATTTTGTGACACAAATTATTAGTTTTTGGTGTTTCAATGTCCTGCAAGTAGAGAAAATTACCATTAAAAGTATAAAATATGAGTTGATCTGCAAATAATTAACCCCAAGTCCAGGAATTTCAGCCATGACAGTAGTAAACTACTCAAAAGTTATCCAATTCTCCATAATACAAAGACAAATCATTCTTTTGCATTTGCTCCACCAATGCAAGATTTGTTGGCAGGCAAATTGGCAATAGGCAATTTTTTGTCCTTTATTTCCATTCCCATCCTGCACATCTCCTAGAGCAGTGGTCCCTAACCTGTGGTCCATGAGAAAATTTTGGTGGTCCGCGACTCTGGCCAGTGCACCCCCCAGCGGGGTCAGGAGAATGACCCCACTGGGGGAGGTGGGCGCACTGGCCAGATCCGCGGACCATGTCTCCCGTATGCATCGCAGGTACAGGGTGGTGGGCAGGTTTTGTCTCTGGACTCAGACCTGCAATGGGAGGGTGATTGGGTTCTGGCATCATGACGTCATTCTGGGGGTAATTTCTTTCCCTTTGAGTGACACATGACAGGCCAGTTTTGACAAGCACAGCAAAGTGCTGACTGAAGCAATACAAAGCTTGATGAAGCAGATATAGGGTTCTGTGATGAAAACACACGTTAGAACAATCTTATAACCTTGGTTTTAGTTCATTAATCTAAAAAATAAAGCACTTACGTTCCATTAGAATACAGAGCATTGATGTTTTGAACACTGGAGAGTAATAGTTGTTAGGAGTTCGCATTTCAGACAACCCACATAAAACACTGGAAGCAATAGGAATCAGGAGGGCACTTACTCATTTAAGAATACATTATTTGTATCATTTATAAAAATGTAATAAATATATATATATTCTTTTTTATTTTTATCTTATTTAAGAAGACACCCTTTCACACTTTTTATTTTGACATTTATATTAGTCAATACTACTTTTTTTGAATTAATAATGTTTTTTGACACAGGCTATTGTGTTATTTTTCAATCTGTTTCCCTAGTAATAATTTGATGCGTCATATATCACAGACAATTTCATTTTTGTGACTTGAACCAATACTTGTTTTTACAGGAGAAATATCAGTTTTTCATATTTTCCATTATAAGGAGCATGGGTGAAACAAGTTTCTGGTATCTGTTTGGTTATTACGCAAGATGGATATTTGAAATGAGATGAAATATGCTCCTCTACAATATAACACTGTGTTGCCTTTTGTTAACTTAGAAAAGAATCAATTGACTTTGTATGTTCTTCTAAATACGTTTTTGCATTCACAAACATGTCTTAGCTTTGAAAGTCAAAAACAACAATAAAAAGAAAAAAGTGTTGCTTGTTTTTTAGACAGTCCAAGAAAGAAAAATAATTTTAAATATATTTGTGGTGATGGCTAAGCAGGTTTTTACACTAACAGATGTTCCAATATCGGTGGACTGTGGTGATCCATTAAAAACTAACCCAATGTTTTTCGTTTTTTTTTACTTGACTAGAACAGATACTTAATACAGTGAATATTTCTGTGTGTATTGCCTTCTGTGTTGGTGGGATTTGTCTCTGTGACAGAACAAGTAATAATGGGAATGGTTGTCAATGGAGCAGGAAGACCTAGACAATAGTGTGATAATAATAACCTAGTAGTAGTTTAAATCCTTCCTATTTACACCAATACTTCTGTTTTTACAGCAAAAAAGGAATTTCTGTTACAGCAAAGGTTTCCCATCACTTCCTCTGGGGAAGTAAGTACGGAAAATATCAGCAACCCCAAATGAAAACCTGACAAAGGATCTAATCCTTCCCCACTCTACCTAAGACACAATTAGTTAAAAGTTTTTTTTTTCTGGATAAAGTCCTAAGTCCTAAGAGACTTGCTTTATTGTCCTTCAATATCCTTCAGTCCCTCTGATATGCAAAAAGGGCATATTATGGCTGGTGTAGGAGGGGAAAGGGAAGCTGGTATACTTAGTTCACTAAACTCTGCCTTTGTACCCCCTTACATAAATAGATTATTAATTATATTCATGAGCAGCAGTAAATAGAGCAGTATCAGTATTTTTTTTATTTTATTTTTTTACTTTTTTAATTAAACAAAATCAAATTTACCAGTAACTTAAATAATAATAATTATGACACATGGATCATCTGGATAAGCATCCAAAATAACTTAAAGTGAATATTATAGCCTGGTGTCACATCAATAGTTGAAATGTAATTCATTTCCCAGGAGATTCCAAGGTAATGTAAAATATGTTTCCTAGAGTACAGCATATCCCGTCACTTGTAATAATATTCTTTTGCACAAAAGTCCAAATTATTTACAATTTTTTTAAGTATTGAATGTATTTGTGTACAGTGCAAATCATAAATTACTAAATCAGAAATGAGAACAGAACAACAGAACTAGTGTAATGCGCCTGGGCACACAAACCACAACCAACTCCAGATATCCTTCAATCAGGCTTTATTCAGTGTCATAAAGCACAGCAAGGGTTAAATCCAAACAAGCAAAGTACAAGAGGGTAAGGCAAAGACAGGTCCAGAACAATCCCAGGTCAGGGCTGGCAGCAGGCAGAATGGTCAGTAACAATCCGAGGTCAGGGCAGGCAGAGTTCAAGCAAAGTCAACTTCAGACCAGGTCACTATGGAGATGACAAAAGCAGGTAAACTTAACCAACACAATGACGCACCCAAGCACACTGAGTTCACAGAGGCTTATAGCGGGCAATGGTGTACAGGACGGGCTCTCCTTAAATGGCCAGAGTGACCAATGGCCTTGCGCCACCTGGCGCCGTCTGATAGGAGACTAACAGAATCCCCTGCGCCGCAGGGAATTCAAACTAACTATGTCCCGCCCCGGGGCGAGGCAGCCGAGTACCCTCGGGGGGTACAAGAGGGACGCATTGTACCACGCGCACCTCTTCCCACAGTACCCCTAGGACGTGCACTACTTTGCACATGCAAAGGAGTGCTGAGAGCAGGATTTTCAGTAACCACATCTGAAGGGATGCAAGGGATGCTGCCTGGCTGAACAGTAGTTTGGCCAGGACGGATCCCTCCGCCTGCAGAGAAAGACAAGCTGCTAGCAGAGCAATAGCCTCGGCCATGCTGCCTGCTACAGCGGCGTCTCCCTCTGTGGCTGGGATCCCCAGGGACACCGCGGGCTCGCAGGACGGGTAAGTTCCTTACAACTAGGAAACAGAATACAAGCATTGTACTGAATATGCCATATCTGTCCTGACCACCTGCATAATATTCATTTACTATAGTAGAATAAATTATTTTGTCTTTTTTAAGCCACCATGGCTTACATACATGTATGCAGGATGTGTGCATCTTCTCTGTCTTCTTTTTTAAGGTTCTAAATCCCAGACATTTTCACTGATCTTCAGTCTCATGATTTTCTTTAAACATTGTTCAACAGTTTTAAGCACTTCTCCCTAGTTAGAGTTAGTATGAATCAGTATGTATGCTATTATTTTCACACACATTGGGCCTGATTTAATAAAGCTCCCCAAACCTGGGGAAAATACATTTTCTTCAGTAAACCTGGGTGATTCGGAAAACCTGGAAAAGATCTAGAATTTAAATTGTTTGCAAACGAATAGCAAACAAATAGCTTTAATAAATCTATTCCAGGTTTGCTGAATCACCCAGGTTTACTGATGAAAGTGTATCTTTTCCAGCCTTGGAGAGCTGGCCCATTTTCTCAACTCCTTTATTTCCCATATAAGGAATTTTTACTCATACTTTGCAGCTTGTCTATATTTTTTTTATTTTAGTTTTGTGAATGTAACAGAATTACCTCCAAATTCATCCTTATGCCCTGCAGCAACATATCTGAAATTTGCAATTGTGATGGGATTAAATGGGAAATGTATCATATCTGAAAATTGGGACAATGAGTATGTTTAGGGTAGAAGCTGATGTTAGTGAGCCTATCGTAGGACAGTTTTACTTTATTACAGTGCACATTGCATTCATTTCACTGATTCTTTTCTTTTGTAATAATCGATTCAATATATGTCAGTAAGTAAAATATGTGAAAATGTATTATTTGATCACTGTTGCTGTCCTATGCCAGACATTGTAGTGTCCTCCTATATGCATAAATTGGAACACCTTATTTAATCTCTACTAGTTTGGATACTCCAGTAAAACAAGTTGTCTGACTTAAGTGCATATAAGATAGCTTTGTCTAAGACAAAAGTAGGTAAAAGGCAAGAATCTACTGCTATAAATCATTTGTCATGTGTTGCATGTGCCTGTATAATATAACAAAATCTTACCCATCATAACGTGAGATTACTGTGATTATTAGGGCATGAAATTGCCCTAATGTAGCATTTACTGGTGTCTTGAAAGCCACATTACACAGGACACAATTTCAATTTACAGTTTCTTCAGCAAGATACCAACCAGAACACACAGAAATGCAGACTGTATAGTGTTGGTACATTTTGTTACATGGCTTAGGGTGCACAGCTGTACAGGTGTTTCTTCCTAAAAGATTCACCCAGAACCTCTCCCTATCTCAAAGCCTGGGGACCTGTAAGAAAACTAACAAAACTGTAATTATTGGATGCCAAAATCTCCTGCGGTATGAAGACTGTTTTATCCTTTTAGAGGGACTAAAACAGGACATAACATACCTGCCATCCAGGACCCAACCTTGGAGTCCTGTAAAATATATGTATATGTATATATATCAGCTGCTGTATCCATATCTATGTGTCCATTAAGAGCAGACTTGTACATGCCATGTCAACCTGAGTGCAGGACCCACGGTGCATTTCCAAGCACTTGAGAGAATGTACAGGATATAAAGAACTTTGAAGGGAACACAATGCAAAAAAGGTGTGTGGATAGGGTTGCAAGCTATGCAACTGTCATATATGTAACTTGAGATAAGAATTCAGGCAAGGTTCCAATGGGGGCCCACAGCCTATTGCTACTTATTATTACTAATTACCAGTTATGCCCCTTGTTACAGTAAAATCAAATATTGTTGTTCTTAATGTTCCCCCTGTGTGATTTCTGGGAAAATGGAGCATCAGTAGTTCTAGAGGGTTTGCAGGACTTACTAGAGGGTTTGCAGGACTGAGTCTTGACTTACCTGCCCATACAATGGCAACAAAATGATCTTCTGTTCAGAAAATTCAGTGTAAACCTGCTGACATTATAAAGGTAGCAGTAGAAGTACAAAATCCATGACTGACTTGTACAACTAATCATCAATAGCACACTGGAGCCTAAATTAGTAGGTAAGATTTACAGTCTTCTACAGGCTGATGACTCAACTAACTTTCACCACTGCCTTTTCCTTATTAGCACAGCTTGTCTGACAATGTATTACTCTTACAGCACCATTGCATATTCTAATATGTACAGTACATTAAAAGGCAGCTTTCCTAATTATTTCCTCGGACCATCAGCTACTGTACAGGAAAGTCACTGATCTAAACTGACTCGGTGCAATTTGATGAATGGTGAGAATGTCTAGAATGGAAATGAGTAAAATTAGATCTCCAGGTTAAGGTCCGTTTTATGCTAGTTAAGCAGATATTTTAGTAGGAAAATTAAAAGGGAAACATATTTCAATTTAAACCACGATTTGGAAAAATCGCCACATGGATTTAGCATGCAATACGATATTTAAGATGAAGGGATAGATTCAGACTTCACGAAGGGGGAAAAATAGAGAAGAGTTATTCAGTACGTGAGCAGCACAAAGCTAGAGTGATAAACTCATAGAGCTGACAAATGAGCACAAGGCTGAGAGACATTTCAGTGCTCTGGGTTCTCAAATAAGAGAGAAGGAACATTTTAAGCTACATTGCAATTTAAGGATGATATTGTGAGCCTTACAAGCAATATCCATTTTTACAACTCCCTATCATACACATGGACAAAATAAATGATATGGGAAGAGCCAAGTGAATAAGTCTCTGGGCTCAGAATAGATCTGGTATAATTGAATCCTGGCTATTTGTTCTTGACAAAAGCATAAATTGTGCAAAACCTTACAGCAGAGACAATTAATATTTTTCTATGAAATATAAAACTTATCTGAAGATAAAGGGTTCTTCCCAGCAATGAATTCATGTGCAGACATTACATTTACTGTCCAAAGCTTGTTTTTGTGTGCTGATGCAGTAGACTGTTGTCCTGAAATGCCATTCGTAGCTAATTGCTATGATTAGATTTTTAAAAATAGCTCAATCCACCACATCTGGATCTAATATATACTCCAAGCTTGGATGGCTTACCTGCAAGGGGAAAAACCCTATTTAAGCTCTACAACATGAGGAGGGTGAGAACTGCTGCACAAAATGTGGTTGTGTAAGTAATGCTCTGTGCTGCAGAACTGCCCACTGCTGCAACTTGAGAATTAAGGACCCATGACATCAATGGACCTTCCAGAAGACCCCTGAAAAAGTTCCATACACTTCAAAAATAAAACATGTCTAATACTTATGGAGGGTGGGGTAGATGGAAAATGTGCATGGAATTTTCCAAAAAAGATGGTTGCCTTCTGGTCTTTTCTGATGGCAGATGTCGAAGGAGAATGGCCAGGTTTAAGATGTTAGCAAGGCAACAGTAACTCAAAAAACCACTCGTTACCAACAAGGTAAATAGGAGTGCATCTTTGAATGGACGTTGAACATGTTGAACCTTAAAGAAGATCTACAGTAGCAGGAAAACCACCACGGGCGCCAATCCTGTCAGCTAAAAACAGATACCTGAGGCTATAATTTGTATGGGCTCACCAAAATTGAGCAAGAGAATATTGTAAAAACATTGCCTGATCTGATGAGTCTTGATTTCTGCTGCAACATTAAGATGATAGGATCAGAATTTGGAATCAACAACATGAAAGCATGGATTCATTCTGCCTTGTATTAACAGTTTATGCTGGTGGTGTAATAGTGGGGGATTTTTTCTTGGCACACTTTGGGCCCCTTAGTACAAATTAAGCATTCCATGCTACAGAGCCTAAATTATCTCAAACTAATTTCTATACTAAATAGGACAATGAGTTCACTGCACCCAAGTAGCCTCCACAGTCATCACATCTCAGTCTAATACAGCATCTTTGGGATGTGGTGAGGATTTGCATCATGGATGTGCAGCCAACAAATTATTATTATTATTATTGAACAGGATTTATATAGCGCCAACATGTTACGCAGTGCTGTACAATAAATAGGGGTTGGAAATGACAGATGAATACAGACAGTGACACATTAGGAGGAGAAGACTCTGCCCTGAAGAGCTTACAATCTAGTAGGTGGGGGAATTAGCACACAATAGGATGGGAGATATGTAGTGGTGGGAAGTAGTGACAGTTTCAAAATACAGAAGATGATGGGTAGGCAAGTTTAAAAAAATGGGTTTTGAGTGCTCTCTTAAATGAGCAGAAAGTAGGAGCAAGAAGAATAGGTGAATGAAGACCATTCCAGAGAGTTGGGGCAGCTCAAGAAAAGTCTTGGAGCTGTGTGTGTGATGAGGTTATGAGTGAGGAAGTCATTGGTAGGTCATTGGAGGAGAGGAGAGAGCAGCTAGGGGAGTATTTTTCAACCAGGTGAGAAATGTAAGTGGGACAAGAACTGTGGAGCAGCAACTGCATGATGCTATCATGTCAATATGAACCAAAATCCCAAAAGAAAGTTGCCAACACCATGTGAATGCTATGAAGGAAACACAGCAGGTAAAATGGGGTGCAACTACTACTTGCAAGGTACTAGCAAGGTGTAGCTAATAAAGGGGCCACAACAGCCACAAAAATGTAATAATGTATACAATTGTAACATGATTATTTGAGTTACTGTTGCCTTTATTTTGTCTTGAACCAGTCTGGTCATTGCCTTCTGATAAGCATATTGTCTAGAAAACTGTCATTTACTGGATATTTTTCTTTTTTGGCCATTCGCTGAAAACCCTTGAGATGGTTGTGTGTCACTGTATACATTGAGTAACATTTTACTGTATTAAACTATATTATATGTATTATGAGGCACACTGTTTCATGTGCTTAAAAAAGGCTTTGTTGTAAGCTGTTATTGTATAATAGGTAGCAAACAATACTACTTTATATAAAAAAACAATATTAGTGTTTGTGTCACATAATACTAGTTAACTATGGGAAAAAAACATACAACAAGCACCAGTTATTCGTAGAATCTGAAAACATGGAAAATAATAGCTGTTACAGATACACCTTTTTTTAAAGCCCAAACAGTTTAGCAGCAGAAACCTGGAGTTAGAGATTAAGTCATGTTAGCGTGCAATGAGGAGATGAACTTCCAGTACATTGAAAATAGTTTTATTTCTGAATTCTTATGTGTTTCAAGGCAAGAATGTCACCTCACTTTCAGAGATACACTTGTTGTATACAGCTTAGGTAAACTTTTTATATCAATACAACTAGATGCCCATAATCTGTGTTTTACAAGTTTGGTGAACTTTCTGAACAAAGATTTTGCTCATTTACATTTTTATTTTTATTTACACAATATTACACTACACTGTAACCCAATAAAGCTTTTGGAGGGTAACATGTTAATGCATGCATTTGTCTTGCAGATTTTTTAATTAAAATTCGTTTTTGAATACACACCATACTGCTTTGATTATATTTTATTTAATATGTTTAAAACTACAGAAATGTGTTTTAGTCATGGAAATGTGAAGTAGAAGCATCATATTTGCTATTTGGAATCAACAGGTAGAACTTTATGCTAGAGCAAGGAACTTTCTAAAAACTCAGGGATGGCAGCATTCCAATTTAATGAGCTGCCAGAACACATGCAGACAGTGCTGTTTTTTCATATTAAAAAGCCAAGCATGCTTTGCAAACTGAGCATCTTATTTATAATCTTAAATATTTATATTTAAAATGCATTATACAGTGGTACCTCGGTATAAGTCTGCTTTGGAATAAGTCCAACTTGGTATAAGTCCTGTTTGGACACGAAACATCTTGCTTGGTATACAACCTGTGTGCTAGAACTTGTATGGGTCCAAATGAGTCATAACACCACGCGCTACCCTTATTTCCCTTATTTACCCTTATTTACCTCTCCCAAGACAAAGCCACGACTGTCCACGAGCGTCAGTAGGCCAGTTGCTACCATTCAGTGAACAACCTGAGCTATAACTCTCTGTGATTTACATAACATCTTCTCCTCCTCCCTTCTCAGCACCATCCTAGTAGGCACTGGACTCTTCTCAGCAAGGTAAGGGAGGTTACATTTTCATTTATTTCATCTAATTGCTTTTGTATTTATGTATTTTAGTATTAGGCAGTGTTTAAATTATTTTATACAGCCCAATCAATGTATAATATGCCAATAACAATAGGATTTTTTTTATTTACTGTTCAGTAGAGCTGTAAAGTAATTGTGTTCCTGTAGCTCCATATCAGGGCAAGACTGTTCAAACTACTTGAATACAATTCAAACTCTAGATAGTTTGTTGGTTATATCAGAGATTGCACAGTAAGATTTGTAATGGACATACTTCAATATAAAAAAAGCCACTCCACTCAGTATTATATAAGGCAAGATAAAACCATGGCACAGAGAACAAATAGAAATGTGAAAGTCAAAATCAAATATTTTTAAGTAAGTTTACTGACAGTAAGGACAATTTTAAAATACTTTTATGTGATTCACACATCCTACACATCAAACTGTGGGGCCATATGTGGTCAGGAACAGATCAGAGAATCTGTAAAGCAAGCTTATTAATTACAGATTGTCGTCAGACAGTTGGACCGATATAAAACCAGGTACGCTACACAACGGGCTTGATTTATTAAAGGTCTCCAAGACTGGACAAGATAGACTATCGTGGGAGAACAGGGTGATAGGGCAAACTAGGAATGGATCTGGTCCAGGAATAAAAATAACTGTAATTTATTTCTAGGAAATCCATAGTTGTATCACTTGGGTTCTCCCATGATAGTCTATCTTTTCCAGTCTTGAAGATCTTTAATAAATCAGACCAAATCCAACAGAGAAGCGCTAATCAGTATTTATTAGAGGAAACTTTTGCACAAAACATGGATTTTCTTTTTTGCTGGATAACTATATAATTCTGGAATAAATACACAGAAAGACCAAGATTCAGAAATTTAAAGAATACAAGACTTTTGCATTTGGACAACATTTGTTTAGCTACTGGTTACTATTTTAAAATGACAAAAAGCTTAATTTTACCAGTGCTAAAGTCACTAAACTGAAGCTTAGTGTTTCAACCAAACATTTATATCTGCGTGGAATTAAAAGATCCAAAATTGACTCTAGCATCCTGTTTTCATTAACATTGGTTCTATGCATCACATTAGGCCTGATTGATAAAGTCTCACCAACATTAAGGAAGCTAGATTGTCATGGGTAAACCTGTGCGATTCAGCAAACCTACATTGGATCTAAAATATGTAAAGGATTTTTAAAAATCTATTCAAGGCAACTGGATCACCCACGTTCATCCATGATAGTTATGGGGAGTTTTCATTATTTGTTTATGTAGGTATATATCTAATATATATTGTAAATTACTTTACCACAGACCCTTAAATACCTCATAATCTAAAACATTGTGAAGAACAAATTTCACAACAGATGCATTGAAATGACAACTCCTTTCCATGTAACTTAAATATATGTTTATTAGGGTAATGGTATAACCATACAAGTAGATTACATGACTTTAAAAAGGGAGTAACTGTATGCGCTGCAAAAAAAAGAAAGACAGGTCATAGCAAAAAACTAACGAAAATATTACCAAAATGCCTTGTGAAAAAAAAAAAAAAACAACTCCACTGCCAAGGATAAAGTTTTGTAAAATGTGTGATGTAGCTTTTAATGGAGAGTGCAATATTGGCAGTTGTCTCAAGTGAATAAGCACCTAGTGCTCAAAGTTATTGGAGACTGAAACCTGACTTTTAAAATTATTATTGTAAAATTTAAAAACAAAATTACATTGCAGAATATACAGTTAGAGAAAAACTCTTTTACTTTTTGTAAGACAAAAGTACTTTAAAGAATAAAAAGTACTTTTAAGAATATTTACAAACTTTGTTCATTGTCTTTCGTCTGTGCACTGGAAAACGTTAGGTATTCTTTCTAAGTATCGGTATGATGATGCTAACTAGCTGTATAAATTAGTTTCCTTTAGAACATTAATGTGTTACTTTTGTGCAGTAACTATTCCCCACTAAGCAACACAAACATCCAAGTGGCTCTGCATGACCACAATTTAATTAGATCTTTCAGACTGATACACACATTGCAGAAAACAACTAACTCTCTAGTGAGCCAGTAAGAAGGTTCTAAAATCAGAAGCCTGTCTGAGTTCCTCATCTGTTCAAGTCAAGTCAAAATTTTGAGTAACAATTTATTTTATAGTTTGTATTATGGATTTTTGGAGTAACAATTTATTTTATAGATTGTATTTTAGGTTTGTGTTTGCAGTTTAAAATCATTTTAAAAGTATATACTAATTACAGATAACTTATCATCTAGATATATTTTTATGTTTAAACTATAGCATTTAAAACTGTCTTTTTTTTATATGGAGATAGTTTAGTTCTAAAATTGCCAGCTAACATTAAGGCATTCAGTGTATGGATCACAATTTACTCTGAAGTCAAACCAATTAAGTTGGATACTAAATTGTTGGTGTTGTTTACGTACTTATAAATGAAGTGAATTATTAGGCAGCACATTAGCGTTAAAAAGGCCCTCAATAACCTATGTAGCTGCATGCAACGTAGAGCAATGTCAACATTCAGAGCATAAGCATTGGTATGGTACCAGACAATCAGGATCTCAGCTTCCCCTGCCTGCAGTCACTTTTCCACCTTCTAATCGCATATGTGAACACAATTCTGGTCTTCTAAGACACAGGCAGAGCCAAGATGCCCGAAACAACTTTTAGTATTTTTACTGTGAACTTGTCAGGTTTTGATATCTCCTGGTGATATTGAGTTCCTGGATCTCAATAAATAATAGAGAGCTATCCAAGGCTGGAGAGAATCCACTTTCATCAGTAAACCTAGGTGATCCAGCAAACCTGGAATGGATTTGCTATTTGTTAGCAAATGTTTTCAATCCTGGAACTGATCCATTCCAGGTGTTTTGGAACCCCCACGTTCACTAATAAAAGTGTTTTTATTATCTTTTGCAGTCTTGGAGAGCTTTAATAAATCAGGCCCTACATCTCAAAGCATGATGCACAGGGTGAAGTGGAAGACCCAGGAGATGCATCACATCAGCTACAGTAATGCAGCTCTCAGCAAAGCTGCACACTGGTAACACAGAGGCTATAGGTGCCATTTGCAAATAGAATAAAGCAATTAAAGATGCCTCACCCTGTGGCCCTGAAAGGTGGTATAAACTTTGATAGAAATGAGTCTCAGAGTGACATATATACCTCAGTATGAACATTTTTCAAATGAAGTCTTTCATATTTTATGCTTTTCTGTACACAATATAAACAGAATATTAACACCTTGTCTGAGCCGACCTTGAAAACACCATTATGAAAATCAGGGCCTGCAAAGAAACCAGCAACTGTTAAGACAGTGAACATTCATGTCAGGCTATGTAGACACGTCAGATGATTGTTGCCCAATATTAACAAGTCGGGCTTTTCATGTGTACAGAGGAAGCCCAAAGTTGTTCATTCAACTGACCTGATGGATGCATAAACGACAGACATTGAACGGCCGCAATAAAATAAAGGGAGAAGTGTACATTGGGGTGTTCTCCCCTCTCCATAGAACAGAACAGCACTTACTAACTTCCAACTTTGTATTGCATATTCACCAGCATACAAAATAGATATGATTAATGCATTGGTCACATAATCAAATAATCACACATTTTTAGTTGTGTATTAAATAAAATAGGTAATTAGATATTATATATATAGTACATCTGGGGCTTTTCTGATTTTCCTAGTGCTGTCAGTCTAACATTAAGGTAGAATAGGCTGACTGATTCCTCCACCATCATACCAATTCTTTTTTTTTTCTAATGTCAAAACAACAGGCAAGAGGAAGGTCAGTGACCAAGCTTAATTGCCTAATCGCAGTGGGGAAATTTAAAGTTGTTAACATGGTGATGCTATCTGGTAACATGAATGACTCACCAGAATTATTAGTGTTTTTTCCCCAAGCACGACAATTTATATGTATGTATTTTAATAGTATAATTAGCTGCTTACGTGGAGTTCTGCTTAAATAAACTCATGTAATTATATTAGTTGCATGAAGCAGACTGTGTTGTATTACACTTATACACTGTTTACTGATTGAAAAGTAAAGCGTATCTAGTTTTCAGATGCACAGAAGTTTCTCAGCCTCAGGAAAATGATCCCTTTAGCTGATGGATATCAGTAGGAGAAACTCCTGTTTCATGTGTAGATTTTATATGAGGGATTATGAATTTACCACTGTTGGAACTGTATGCTCTTCACATCAATATTCAGCGTGGTAGTCCAGTCATCAGCAGATTTTCTACCCGTAACCATGTTTGTGTAGTTTACATTTTTTATAACGCAGCAAGACCACAAAAGTCATCCATTATCACCAGACTTGTTGCTGATGCATAAATAGAATGTTTTCACAAAATAAAGATAAAGTATAATAGCAAATGTGCCTGGATAGGTATTGTTGTAGTTTCCGTAGCTATTTTCTTTCCGCAGATAAATGAAACAATCTTTGGTGCGTTATACCTTGCAGTGAAAAAAATGGCAACATCCTGTACAAAGCACAATTAAAACATACTGAATGATACAAACTAATCTAGATTCATGTCACTAATCATGCAGCTGAATATTAGCTTTCATTAGTGTAGTATTTCTTTTCCTTGTCCTTTTTAAGGTCAAATATGTATGGTAACACAATGTAACATAGTGTAAGAAAGAAAAGAAAATCTAAATGTCAACCTAATAATAGCAAAGTCTGATCATGTGGATATTATACTTACAGCAGGTTTTGTTTTCCAAAGTTATCACTCAATTTTTTATGTTAATGTAGATGTATGTGTATGTATGTATATTTATATATATGTATTCAATATCTAAAATTTAAAATGTATTTTATTTTATTATTTGAATAAATGATAGTATAGTATAGTATATATATATTTTCCCTGTCTGTGAGTCCTGAATCTACAGTTATACTCAACCATCCAAGGAATCTAAAATGTGTAAAACACATTGATCATCTATTGACACAAACATGCATTATTAACATAAATACAATCCTTAGTACTAATTTGTTAGGGCATACATAACCAGAGGCAGTAGTGCGGGTAATGTCTCCTTATCAGGGCACAAATTAGTCACTAAAGGAAGCTTCCATTGCTCCTGTGTAATTACTCTCTCCTAATAGTTGTGTGTTGAAATGAGCTAACATCTATATTAGGATGTCTGTGAGGTTTCTCATTTATCCAGTTCATGGTTGAAGACATTTCACTGCTTATCCAAACAGCTTCTTCAACTGTAAATTGTTTCTTTACTTTGGCTGACCCATGGGTTTGTGAGGAGCAGTAAAGTGCGATCATTGTGCAAAACTGAAAAACAGGTAGAAAGAAAAGCTCAGCCATGTGAACTAAACAGTCATAAAATCCAGTTACACATTGTATTCTTTTTTTTGTTATGCTCACTCAATAATTTCATGTTTTTTTCTTTATGTGTTTTATGTAAATGTAACATAGTACCCCTTAGTCTGGTGTTCACAGTGTATACGTTTTAGTGAATGTTGCAGAATACCCATTCTCTTGTTGAGTGGGTACTAGAGCCAGGTGAAGAACAAGCATGCCAAGGAGAAGAAGGCAAATAATGGGTTTAAGGCAAGAACAGTAGGTTGGGAAAAGGTAAGGCTAAGGATGGGTGCAAATGGAGGGGTTAGAAAAACGGGTAAGATGATGGAAGAAAGCAGTTAGTTAATCTGAATTCCAGCGGTGGAATTCCCACCTGCCCCGTGGGAAGGAGTAAATGTGACTAGAGGTTCGAGGTCCTCATGAGCAGTAATTCTTGCTAGTGTGGTCTTAGTGTTGGGGGATCCATCTTAAATGTCCCCCAAGAGGTAAGGTTAAATACAGTATGTTAAATTAAAGATTTGTATCTTGGAGGAGCTGCTGGTGAATAATATCATTTCTAAAGGGTGGTGCATTTAATTTAACCAAAATATCTAGGTGGTAGCAGAACTCTAAGTAGTATGGTTGATAGTAGTTATTTGTAACCTGATTTTAAAGCATGTTAATTTCTAATAAATTGGCTGCTTTTCGCTAACTGACCCACAATATTTGGTGCTGTGGGGAATAATGAGGCCTAGAAGTAATTTGAAGGTATATAAATCTCTGAGCTATTTCAGTCATATATGCTGGATGTAATGATAAATCTGTTCTTATTAGATATGTATACACAAAGTACAGTGGCACCTTCAGTATGCTGGATTTCATTCTCAGAATCTGTTTTTACTCTTTATGGAAGCTGGACAGTAAAACCTGTATTGGGAATACATAATACTGTATGGTACGGATAATTCTTACTATCTGTACTCATTTATGTATGGATTCTAAACTTTTGTTGTTCTGTATTCTAAGTGTATGTATACAATCAACAACCTGTTCTTTTTACCAAAGGCTATATAGACATTTGGGGGCCCAGGGCAAGTTTGCATTTGATTGGCTCCCATGCCTCTCTGACATACACATCCCATGCATCTTCTCCGTGCACACCAATGCAGTAGGCATGGCTTTTTGGTGATATACCTGGGTTCCTCCCAATAAACCTACATGATGCCACCCATGGCCATGTTGGGTCAAGGGCTGGACACTGCACTGGTCAACAGTGTAACCGTTTAATAAATCAAAGATATAAAAATATAGATGTGAGTTCCATGTCAGTTGTAAAAATTCATTTAAGCTATATTATGGGGATATTACTTGCTACAGGCACCAGAAGAAGAATGCAGCTATGCACACATATTGTAAGCAATTCCATTCAGTCTTTTCAGAAAGAATTTTGGAAATTGGTACTTTGTTCAGTAGCTTATTACTCAGAAAACCAACTAAATAATTTCATAACTTTTTAACTATAATTATTTAATAATAATAAGAAGAATAATAATAACTGTATAATTTACAATTATAACCGTATTTACATTTAATATTCCAAAAGCTAGAGTAACAGACCAAAACACTATGCAAATAATTTTTTGGGGTTCATTCAACTGTTTTGTTGTCTAGGTGGCTGTGTACGACTGGTACCCACTCTTTGGTATCCATAAAAGGGAATAATGCAACACTTTTCAACTATTTCAGATTTTATTACAGTCAAAAATGTTCTATGTGGTCCTTGTAGACAAAGTGCCCACTGGCCAGTTCTTCTTGTCTGTTTAGTAGATGCAAAATCTGAAGAAACCTATTGATTGCATGTCCGTAATCAGTTGAAAAAGTGTTGACATATCTAGACAAGGAGGAGAAGTGTAAAATCTGTACAATTCAGTACCTACTGACATGCTAAGCTTGGCATCTGCAGATAAGATATTATTGCATATTTTTGCTGTTTTGTATTACAGAAACATTGTAACAAGCCAAAGCACAACTTATGTAAATAACATTGTTGGAATGCTTTAAAGTTGAAAGTATTATTTAGCTATTTATGTTTTTATTTAAAAAAACCTAGACCCTCTCAGGAATAAAACCTGGTTGGAAACAAATTTGGGAAAGGGGCAGCAGGCTTGTGTCTTTATCCCTGCTTATTCCAGGCCCCCTGGAACCTGACTGTTTGCAAAATAGGGTAAGTAGTGACCATGCAGCTCTGATCCTGGTCATACGTGTCCCTTGCTCACATTTAGGTAACAAGGCCTCATTCCAAAATTTGCCCCCAAATATTTGTTGGGGTCTGTGGGGTGGGGGGGGGATTAATAATGACATTTGTCATTGGTAATCCAGATTATTTAAAATAAATTCTGATTGTTGAACAGACAGCCACCACTACAATGACTGACTCCTCAGCCGGTGCTATTTAAATACATTTCTTACATTTGTGGAATCTGTCATTGATTTACTCGATAAATGAATGTGTCATTGCTGATGACTCACTATCAAGAAGCCGATTCTGTCAAAATCTGCTATGAATATTACCAATAAAAATACAGAAACAAAATGTATCAAAAATAAATAAAATTAGAGCAATTGAAGAGTTAACATGTCTAATATTGATCATATTCAGGACTTCACAGGATGAAATGTGTTTAAATTCATGCAGCCTTTCTGAGCAGGAAATTTATTAAACATTTTACCCTGCAGATGTTTTTAATTAGCAGATAAGAGAAACAAATAATAAAGTTTGCAAGCATTTTTCTACAGTGTATGAGTATTAATTGCTGTCATTTCCTATAACCTGAAGCACATCACTGTATGAAAAAATTATATTAATTCAATTTAAGATTTGTGAGTAAAATTTGAACATTTAACTTTGGCAAAAGTACAGAGAGCCAAGATTAGACAAAACAAATCTTTCCATTTTCATTCTCCTTCTCTTATAATTACATTTTATGATTGCCACAATTTAATAGACAAATAAATATAATGGAACACTTTACAAGTTTAATATAGAGTAATGGAATGTGACTATGAAGATACTGAATAAAACTATGTAGATAATAATACCAGGAAACAAAGTATGTGTGAATAAAATACAAACATTTATATGGATATAAATGTTTCTAATTTATAGTCTTTCATTTTTTTACATTTTTCTCCTTTGTAGCTCCGCTTCTGGCACCATCCTAATCGTTTACGAGAGAAAGTCTACTGTGATGGATAAACCAGTCACTGTGCATTTTATGAAATCAGTGGAAAAAAGCATGCTGTAACTGACAGCAGCTCAATCTACTTTGAACCTCTTTTTTCCATGGTAAATCACAGGTTTACTGTTCATGCTGCAGTAGCATGGGGAATGTGAAATGATTGGTCTATGGCACAATAGGGCTGTCTAAGCAGCAGCATATCTCCTCCATGGCTGCTCAGTTTTCTAGCTACTAGGAACCTTTAAATCTTTAAGAAAAGACCTGTATTTTGGTAGCCTTCTTCAAACATTGCAATGATTTTATGCTAATGCTTCAAATGAAGACCCAATCCAGAACCATTATAGAATTGGGGCTTCTGGCCTAGGGTATTATTTTGTTCCGTCAGATCTTATTTGCTTTCTTTTTGAGTTCTCCACCTTTTTGGATTATTTACCTCTTGCCTATATCTTGCTACCTGTGATGCTGACCTCTACTGTGTTCAAGACATACTGAAAAGTCATCTTCATCCAAAACATTTTTAAGTGTTAGTCACCTTTATTCATTGCTATGCCGTTCAATTTACTGGCCTCATACCCCAATACACATCACAGTAATGATGTAGGGTCTGATGAAAGGAACCAAAAAGCACAATGTATGACCAGGTATCTACCACCCATCTATTACACCTGGAAGGAAATTCTTTAGCAAGCTTACCTCTTAAAAAAGAAAAGATTTTGGCATTGCAGGTGGCAGGAAAAGAAAGAATCAATGCTTTAATTTGCATGGAAGTTTCTTTTTTTAAAAAAATGAATGTACACTGGATTAGTATTTATTTTCTTTTGAGTACTCAAGGGTCAGTGATTTGAAAATAATATAATTTTTTATATTATTTTTATAATATATATATATATATATATATATATATATATATATATTATGAATATCTTCCATCCCCACTACACATTACCTAAGGCATGCTCAAATATTGTCTCATGTTCTGTCACAATCCCTTTCAGCGATCTTCCAGTAACCGATGAATGAACAAGCGCTGTACACACAGTGACTGTCAGAGAGGGGAGGGCAGAAAATGAGGGGGCAGCACGCCGCTGTACTCTCTTCACTTATATTGCAGTTGTTTATCACCAGTTGCTCATGGATTCGTCAAGATGGATCCATTAATAACTTTGGGCGACCTTCTGTACACTTGTCAGATTCCGCCTTGGGATGAGCCGAAGGTTCGTATTGGACAAGAATTATTTGACATGTATACATAGCCTAAGAGTAAAAAAGCCTTTTTTTTGTTTTTGGACCACCCAGATACTGCTTTACCCCAACTGGCTGAAAATAAAATAATAGAAACACACTACTTTTCAGCCATGTCATTCTTAGTTACTTCTGGAAAATTAGTTTTATTTCCACAGACAGATTTCCAGGTTATTCCTTTTATTATTGTTGGACTGTTGTCTTACATAAATTCTGATTGATTAAATGCACTAGAAGTTAAGGCTGTACTTCCCAGCAGAATGCTATAGATGAGAGAAGTACCAATGGCCTAGGGGCTCACATTTTTCTATTCATATATAGGAATATAAATGTGCACGTAGGTCAAGTATCTTACCTAAGGCCTTATCACAGCACAGATTGCCTACAGTATATTTTGCCAGTAGTCTAGTTTTTCATAACATATATGCTTCTCAATGCTTGCATTTACTGCAAGACTCTTTGTACTCTTCTTTTATAGTTTAAAGTTTAAAAAATGTCATTAGAACTGCTTTCTTTCAACCTATGTGAAATAGGATGGTGGAAATATAATAGTAGAAATAGCAAATGACTCATAATATTCAGATATGAAACTGAGTTTGCCTTCCCAATTGAGCTCTTTGGATATCATTGAACTAGCTTCTTGAACAAAAAAGGAGAACTAGTTGGAGAGCAAGCTGTTTGTAATTTTATCTAAAACTCTGACATCCGTTTTAGGTAGAGTTGATCTTCAACTATTGTACCCTGTTGAATTATTTTTGCCTATTATGTTAACAAGCTGATGATCAATGCTTTAAATGCTCAGCCAAACAAAAACTTTAACCTTTGCAGGTTTCACTTTACTGGCGAGCCACCAACTTGCATCTTGTCATAAATAAAAGCAATTTGTTTGACCTTTTATGCTGGCTAATAAAGTGGTTTCTAATTAAGATACTAATTACTGCCTATTGCTAATCATCCTTGTGGTACATTACAGTGTGGGACTGTAATAATCATGTCAAACTAAACACAGTTTACATAAATAACTTGTTATCAATTTGAGAAAGATGACCTTTATCTTTGTTTTGTTTGTCTGTCAATATGTTAACTGTTTTCAAAAACTATTTAAAATATTATTTTCATCAAATATGGAAGTCTAGACAAGAAATGGCAAATAAGATAAAGGCAAGTAGAGGGGGTAAATATTCCAAGTAAGTAAGCCACATATACTATTTCCCTAAAGCTGAATGTGTCAACGCCAAACAGACTGGTATATATAGTTAACGCAAGGGGATCTATGGTTTAACCACCTGGGCGTTACACTGATGTCTAGATTTCTGTACCAAAAGCGGTACACTGTTTTTCATGAAATTTTGTTTTTAAATTGTAGACCTGTAACTTACAGAAATATGTCCGAACAGGGTTCTAGTAGATATCATGAATATAAAAAAAAAGTTTGAAATACACAATCATGTAAAAAAAAAATACTTTTAATAAAATTAAATAAAAGACACAAAAATCAGCTTAAACAAGAATACATAAATAAATCAAAAATACTGAAAATGCGATAATTCGGTATACTGTATAATAATATATTATTACAAAAACACCTAATATATTATTACAAAACACCTAATATATTATTACAAAAACACCTAATATATTATTACAAAACACCTGCCTAGTGTCCAACAGTCCAACGTCACATACCTATAGACAAAATCACATAAATATATTTTGTATTATTTTGTATTGGATTGGATACAGGACTTTGTATTGAATCCAATACAAAATATTTGAATTTCCCGCTACGACCCCCATCGACGGGCGCATGCACGGACATCATCAGGAATCGCCGAGGGACGCGTACGCGAACACCGGGTATTTGAACTATTTTAATTCTTTCCGAACTTCCGTACTTCCATGCAAAAAGTATTAATTTTTTTGCATGGAAATTTATTTTAGATCGTAGGCTATAATTCACCGAATTACTCAATAATTACTTATAATTCAAAGAATTACCACATAACTCACCGAAATATGTCCAAAATTTTATAAATTTAATATTAAAATTTTTTTTATAAAACATAAAAAGATCTTAAAAAAAAAAAAGTCTTTAAAAAAGAATCTTAAAAAAAAATAGTGTATAATGTATTGTTTTGTAAAGTAGCTTATATAATATATATATATATATATATACAATTATATATATTATATAAAGATTTCTTTGTATTGGACTCAATACAGCTTTTTTGTATTGAGTTCAATGCAAAAGCGATTTGAATTTCCCGCCCCGCCTCCCGCCCGCACCGATGCATGCAGCGACGTCACCGGGAAACATCGCCGTCACTGCACTCGTCGGGAGCAGACAGAAGAGGACAGACGTGTCCGGAGGAGCTGCGGGGAGAAGGTGAGTATTTTTTTTAGAGATCGATGCTGGAACAGAACAGATCATCACAGTGGGGACCAGGTAAGTTAATGCATTTACCCACCCGACAAAGCTCGGGTTTACCGGTTTTTGCTATTTTTTTTACCCCGAACCAAGGTCGGGTTAACGGTCGGGTGGTTAAGCAGTTACATGCATTACAGCTGTGTCAAAACAAAAGGTGTTTTTTTCTTACCCTTCCCTTTCCCTCTCACCTTGTATTTTATTTCTGACCCCTAATTACTTCATCGCTTCTTTCTATAATGTTTCTCAATACACAGGTCACTTAATACTCATTATCCACTGGTCAAAGTAACACTCCATAAGACCATAAGGCATTTCCAGGTATCCTGGTCCCACATACTATTCCTATATTACAGTACTCTGTACAACTTGGAAATTATTGTAGAGATCCATGTTATATAACTATTTTGCACATAGCTAGCCTAGGAGTGATTCACTACTGTTATTACTTTATTTTGTTTTTTTCATGTTTCTTTCTGACCCTCTTCTAGAACCTTTTTTACACCTATAAAATTTTGTGTGTTGTGTTAACGCATACATGTCAATGCATGTTATGTTCTGTGTTACTTTGTGTTGCTTAAGGCCACCCATATACATGTACTCTATTGTCCTCGATCATATACTAAATGACAATGTATTGTATACATTTTTCTATGAAACAGACAAAAAAAACACCTGCAGTCATTTTGCAAATGCTGTGTTGTGGTGCATTGCAATGCAGTTGTATTGCCCTAGTGTTTTCCAGTTGCCTTAAAAAGAATGGCTCAGCAACACATTTTTAATAATGCACCCATAATTGCAAAGCAAAGTTGTAAAGTCTTAACAGTTTGTTTTCTTTAAAAAGCATCCTCACTATTTAGCCCATATAGTCTCCTGTATAGCCTAGTTATAGAATCCTGTGTTCTGCCACTATGCTGCTCATCATTTGCATCTATGTAAAAGCAATGGTCTCTCTGCAGGGTTTTAACTTGCTTCATCACACCGATACCTCTGCATTCAGCAAAGCATACTGGAATGGGGCAGGCAATTTTACTCAGGCTATGGCTGTTTGTCCTGGTCAAATTTGAAATTTCACAAGAACAGGAAGAAGAGGAAATCTTTCAATAGGGACTTTTTATCCAGTGGCTACTAAGAGGGGATTTAACAAAAATGTTCCTCTCACTTTTGACCTTATTTATTAAAGCTCTCCAAGGCTTGAGAGAATATACTTTCATTAGTGAAGCCAGGTGATCCAGCAAACCTGGAATAGATCTAATCCAGGATTCAAAACATTTGCTAGCAGATGATTTAGGATTCCAGATTAGTTGGATCACCCATCTTAAGTGATGAAAGTGTATCCTCTCCAGCCTTGGAAAGTGTTAATAGATCAGGCCCCTTGTGTTGTATTTACAGGACTGAAAAAAGGGGAAATCTTCCCAATATGGCATAGTATACGTTTTATGTGCTCGGTCTTGGTTTCTTATTCCTCTCAAATAGAATAAAGATAATAATTTGCAAAATTACCAGAAGCAGGGTTTTAAAGCTTATAGTGAAATCAACTGTAGGTCAGATGCACCAGTTATTAAAATCTTAATATTCTCAGAATTGTCTCAAATGGATCTTAAATGCAGTCTGAAGGCACCTTAAAGCTAGTTGCATTTGCCGATTAACAAAGCACTTAGCCTGATTATGCACATGTTAGGAAACGCTTAGTAGGCTCGCAATTTCGTGCAGTGCGCCATCGCAGTATCTTAAACAGCCTGTTTGCCCAGCAATGTCATTTGGAGCAGCAGAGTTTAGAGAAATAGCAGCAGCCCCTGCTTCTCTTTAGCTGTGCAGCCTGATATATTTCATGGCATCCATTGTTAGGCTGTGCACAGCTGAAGGGGATCCTAGGGGCTGATCAGCTCCTGCACTGCCATTGGCTGCTGGGACTTTTTAGCCTCTCTGCTCCCAGTCTCCAGTGCCTGTTGTAGCGTTTAGCTGGGCTGACTTGCTGGTGGTGTGTTTTCATGTAATTTATTGTTGCTGAACTTGCCTGTTCCTGGCCTATCGTTTGTACGCAGCCTGGACCAACTTTTTGCCTGTGACCCCGACTCTGCTTGTGTTTTGCCCTTGTGTACTTCGTTTGGTGGACAGATATTCTATGTATGACCTCTGCTCTGTATTCTGGACTTGTCTCTGTTGAAACCTTGGTACTGCTTTATCTGTGGGCTCCTGTCTTGCTGCCAGCCCATGCCCAGACATCATCTCTTGCGCAGTAAATCCTGGGGGCAACCAAGTGCTGGGAGATGCAACCAGACTCCCGAGGCTGAGCGGGGGCTTACTAAAGGTGAAGACTGTGGTGTTAGAATGGGGGACTGGTGTCTGGTGAGAATTACAGACCACTTTTTATAACAGTTGCTTTCAAATTTTTCATTAGTTTAAAGGATTATGTGTTGTGTTCTACTAATCACTTTATTCTCATATATACCTGTATGTAATGTGTGTGCAAAAGAATGAATGGGCCTGATTTATTAAAGCTCTCTAAGACTGGAGGTTATAGACAATCATGAGAGAACCTCGATAATCCAGCAAACCTAAAATGGATTTCTTAAAAATGACCTACTTTTATTTGGTTCTTCTAGCCATCCATCTCTTGGCTCTGTTAACTGTATACAGGTTGACAATCGAAAATCCGGCCATCAATAATCTGTTTCCTGGCATGAATTTCAGATTATTGCATATTCAATACAGGGACTACAGTACACTGTTTGGCCACTAATGTTTTGGTGCTGTTCTGCAGAAGCGCTTGCTAAACTAAATACATTTTGAATACTTGAACTAAATACGCCTGCTCCCTGGAACTGTGTCAGATGTACGCGGTGCTGTGAGAGGAAGGCTGGTCTGTGTGTGGAGGTAAGTATAAAAAAAAGCCGTGATTTTCTAAAATCCGGCACTTCTCAGGTCTCGAGGATGCCAGATTTTTGATAGTCAACCTGTATATAGGTAAAACTGTACAATGTGCTGTAAATTGTATACTTCATACCACTCACTGTACACTGTGCTGTATATTCAATACTCTACATAACTTTCTACATTGTGCTATATACAGTATTTCATGTTTTATACTATTCTACTGTGTACACTGTGCTACACAAAAGTGTTGTCACATGACTCCTGTCTAATAATTGTGATGTACACTATAACAATTCATGTATACTTTGCATTATTGTATTCTCTGCTGTACTGATTATGCTCTACACCTCTCCACTCTGCACATTGTGGTCTACATGATATATTCCATAGCAGTATACCCTACTATACCGTATGAACTCCACACTGCTCAGATCAGTATATATTGCACACAGAATTTTTACATTCTTTACTATGCACTGTTTCACTCTGCACACTGCTGTACAGTGTAAATTCAGCACAGCTATGATAATACATTTTGCTGTATGTTATAGTCTCCATTTTCCTACTGTATAGTTTTTACCTTGCTGACATATTTTGTCTCCCTTAACCTCCCTAGCTGTTCATTTCTTTCCGGTTTTATATGTCTAAAATTGGTACGTTGTTTTTCATGAAAAAGTATTTTACAATTATTTTTTTAATAAAAAAAATACATATTATACTCATACTATTATCATAGTTCTCCCCAGGGGGTTTTATCCGGTTGCTCCGCCCAGCTGCTTTGAATACCCCGCCCACCTCTCCTTGACAGCTCTCATCCGCTGCACCGATCTCAGTGAGGCTGCTCTGTGTCATCCGTTAAGAGGATTGCTGCTGCCGATGAGAGGTGAGCACACACAGTTCAGCCTTCGTGTGAAGGGGACACAGGCAGCCCTACCCCTTTCTCATAGCACGAGCTCGGATTTCTATTTAAAAAAAATCTGCCGGTGAAATGTATCTACTGCTAGAGCTGTGTGTGATGTCTGCATGTCATTCTGCATCCTTACAGCTCTGTGTGTACAAACCTCCATATCTCCTAAACTGTATATCACAATGCATTGTAATTTTCAGGGTGTACAGGGGACCCTCATTGATACTAGTTACTACAATTTCAGCCCCCCCAGAAGAGGGACGGGGACGCCGGCGAATCAGGTAAGGCAGTATTTACTATTACCTTCCATAGGTTTACCTACCCAGAGTGTGACTCGGGGGTTACCGCTTTTAGTAACTTTTTTCTACTACTTCACACTCAGGGTTACCGCTAGGGAAGTTAAAGTTCATCACAGACAGCACAATGGTATTACTAGTGCTAAAGAATTTTCCAATGTAAGCTGGATTTTTTCCAGACGTGGATCTAGTAGCCTGGAAGTAGCTGCGAGGGAAAGTATGGCTTTAAAGCAGAACTATTACTATTGTAATAAAACAGGAGGGTGAGCCCCTCTCCTTTATCTTCAGAATGGGAGTGCAGAGCCTCCTGTCATACCTAGGTCAGGCATCCCGAGGCCTTCTGCGCATGCCTGATCTTGGGGCTTTTTCATGCAATGGGACAAACAATGCTGATCCCATGCATGCACAGTGAGATCGGCACTCTTTTTTTCCCCATTTACAGCAGGCTACGTCACCCAATCTAACGCATGCACAGTGCAAGATCAGGAGACGTATAAGAAGAAAGAAGATGGTGGTGGAAGAAGGTCTTACTGTGCACCTAATGATGGATGAAAATACAATAGGACTATAGAATGTTACCTGTAATACCTGACTGGAGATCCAGTTTAGGAGAAATAAAATATACACTTCTATAACCTCACTCCTGAAGATCAGAGAACCCTGAATTGAGCAATAACTTTCCTTCTTTTGGTTCAGTAGTTCTCTTTGATTGAATAAAGAGTGCAGAATGTGCTGAAACATGTGAAAAGCAATAATGGTACATTTAAACCTTCATGTATTTCTGTAAGCTGAATTGGCAGGGAACATTCTCATGCAAAATAAGGGCAAAATGTTTATAGTTTTTCTTCCAGTGGCAATGAAATAACACTATTGTTGAATGCAATCTTTTTTTAATGTAGTATGACTTGTTAGATAAAAGGTAAAAGACAGCAAAAATTGTATCATTTTAAGCACAGATGACAGAAAAACAAGATAGATGGATTTTTTGCAGATAATCCATTCATGTAAACAAAAGCTATGTAAATGCTTAAAAAAGAGAAAAAGGAGGTTTTTTTTCCCTTTTCTTTAAGTAAATTGGAAATGTACAATACACAGATAAGAAACCAAACTAAGCAGTTTTAGAGGTCAATCATTAGTCTCTCTATAAATATTTAATACTCTTTCAGCTCCACTGGATATATACACAGTTCTTTGGAGACGAGAATATTGTAATAAGATATTAAAATTTTATACAATGCCACAGCTGAGGTGATTGTCAGAGTGAATGTGTGATTTTTTTCCAGGCACTTTAAAAGTTTGCTGAATCTAAAAAAATCACCTGCAGTTTAAGGGAGTATGAACGGAAAAAAGGGCTGGAGATTTTGCAAAATGAGGGGATACAAGGTGATATAGGTTGGCAATTATTTTTGAAATACATGTTTAAAAACAATTCTACAATAAATATTAAAATATTATTTTTTTGTATAGTAAGTATACTTTTCATGCAACACTGATATAACAACCATTGATACATCTATGCCTGTTCTGTAACCCCTTTGTGGTAAGTTAGTATCATGCAACTTTTGCAGGTCACTGGTTTTCTCAGCAGTCATCTACAGCACGGGGAGCATGGAGACCACCGCGGCCACTCATCTGGCCGATGCACACAATCTGTGAGCCCCAATAGGTTACAGATTTTTACCTGAAGCACCATCTGACCAGTATTTAGAACTGCAAGCACTAGCAGGATAGATGGTCAGAATAAATTCCTTTTAAAACATACCTATTAAACATCTTTTAGGACCAAGATAACCAGAATTCAGCTTAAGATTGTTTAAAATAGGGCAATGAAAATTTATTTATGGCTATTTGCTGTCAGTAATCAGCAAAATTTTGAAAATACAGTTTAGCGTTTATCAGTTACAATGGTTCTCTTCCAAGACGAGAGGTTGTGCTCATCCCAGGCAAAAAAATGCATACAGCGATCCTCCAACATCATTCATCAATCTGCCCTGGTAAATTGATAAAGGACTGATTGAGAATGACTACTGTGCACTCTAATAGAGGAAAGCACAGCAGGGCACCTCTGGCTTGTTCTCCCCTTCTCTCCAATGAACAGAATGGTGCTGCTTGTACAATGTTCATTCGGTCAGCTGTTCATAAAAGATTGTTTCCAGAGACTATCACCTAATGTCTATCTAATGGGAATTTAGACCCTTTAGAGTAAGAATGGGATAAGGAAAGGAATAGATAGCAAAGAGAAACAGGGGTGGAGGGGGGGGGGGGTGTCGAGAAGTTTTTTTTTTTGAGAATCACATGTGAAATAGATACACTGGATTCACAACATCCCTATCTATGTAACCATATGACAAAAAAAAGGAATGCATTTTTGTTATAAGGATAAATACAGTCTTTCTCTTATGCTGTGCACATCTTTTCAAATTTTTTGTATGAACTTCACATGCATGTGTGCACCCCTTAGCGCCTGCTGTGAAAATTATCCCCATTTGGCACAAATGTCTCCCCTGAAGAAAAAAAGGATTTTTTACTGCAAAAACAATTTCATGAACATTGCCTGATCATTCCTACTTAGAAATATCACTCTGATGATATGATTAAATAACACTTTACTTCCACTGAGCCCTGGAGCCATCCATAATTGGCTTCCATTCCATTTCGTCATCCCATATTCCTTCTTTGTTCCAGTGTGGAGGAACCCAGCAGTTGTTGCCAGTCTTTTTCCTGCTTCTGTTTATGTCACCTGCTTTTCCAATGCGGGGGTGCGAGATTGAGTTAGGTTTCTAACTATAAGTAAAAAAATAAGTGCTGATCTCACTGCGCTAGCGTGAGATTGGCACTTTTTTTTACATTGCCGGAAAAGCCCGAACGTGACACAGGTATCTTGGAGGCTTAGGAATTACCATCAATTTTTACTGCTGCAGCGTTAAAAACAGAAGCTGAGGCCTCCACAGATAAAATGACATCCATCTCATATCTTTGCTCACCTATAGCTTTGTACAGCTTCTAAAGCTTTTCATGTTGATGAAGTGTACAGGGGAATTTAGGCTTTTCATTGGATGACTGTAAATGATTGTCAACAAGTGTGGAACAATGGTATTACCAGTGTTTAAACTAAATACACAAGAAAATTAAGTTAACTTTGAAGGTATTAATTTCAGATTTTCTTAAAAATCACAATGTTAAAAAATGTGAAAAATCACAATGTAAAGTTTCAGTTATTAAAGTATATCAACACCTAAGACACTTGTCTGCAATGCTTTTAGATAGAGAGTTAAATGTAGTGCTTTTACTGCTTGTCCAGAATCCATTCATATTTGATCTGGACATTTTACAACACTTTAGAACCTGACAACCACCAGCTAATTGGAACATTGGCTGCTATATACCTTGACAACATCTCTCACCATTATATGTTTGTTAGATAGAAATGTCAGGGAGCTTGTTAATGTACATTGCTGGCACCAGCTGTGTACAAAGAAGGAGCAAAGAAAGTTAGCTTGAAAAATGCCACTGTTCAATTCTATTAGAACCAAACTGAACGTAAGATGTTCCAGCCAATTGCAAGATCCAAACAGAAACACTACAGGGAACAAGTTATGGTAAAGTCAACACTGGTAAACAAAACAGGATGTTATAAGCATTTTAGTAGGATGAAAATATGTTTTTGCACATATTTTTGCATTTAACAGATAAAACAGTTTTCAAATGTATATTTATTTGATACTTTAAGGTAGCTAAAAAAGGGTCATTATTTTTTAGGTATTTACATACACAATGTATTATGGTTATAAACAATTATTAATCTAGCCTAAACTTTTGTAAATGACGTATTTTACATTTTTTCAATTTGTGCCGACATCATTATATTGAATGAATAATATAATATGGACTTCTGAATGTTCCCACCAAAAGCACACACATACATCCCAATGTCATTACACATACCATATGTGTTTGTATTATGAGGGGGGTATCAGAAAGAAGCCCAAGATCACCCAGATAATCATATAAAAAATCATAGTCAGCCTCAGTAGCATTTTGGGGTGACTATTTAACAAATGACATTTTTAATGGAGCAGAATAGGAACATTTTAATTTTAATATTCCAGTAAGCTCTTAAAAAGTCGGATTTAAAACCTCCAACTGGGCCATAATGGTAGTTTTGGCTTTTGTTCTAAGCTTTCTGTAACAAAAATGGAGAACTACATTAGGCTGTTTTAATTAAGTGCCACCATGGACCTATTTTGATTTCCTATCATTGCCTTTTACTGAACCACAGCAAAAGTGTTTCTTTATTTTCAATGTGTTCTGCTAATCTCTTCAAGTCTTGGCAGGCTAAACTTTTGAATCTTAAAAACAGTGGCGAGAATTGTTATCTAATGTGCTCTTAAGACATTCCTCCTCCTTTATTGATCATATGACAAGGAAAGGTCTATAAATTAGGCTGCTCTCCTGGGGAAGGCTGCAACACATTTTACATGATAAAGGAGTTCTGTGTCTGGTGAGCAGGATGTATTAGAGAAAATACTGCCTAATACTGACTCAGCTGTAGTATTACTTAAAAATAAATGTTCTTATTCTCATTAGTGAGGTTTTAATTAGTCTTAGCCATGCAGCTCAGACACAATGAACTTGTGGAAATACATGCTGTATGTGAACTAAAATTTCATGTCTATACTATCAGTCCCTTGTTAATAAATTGCAGAAAAAAATATACTATGAGAAATAAGGTACTAGGTTGCTGTATGGAGACTTTCTAATGCCTTTGTTTACCAACTTTTATTTTATGTTAGGGAACCTGTCTAAAAAACACCATTCTTTTTGCATTGCTTACTTACTTACTTGCTTACTTGTTAAAAACTTAACTTTAACATTAAACTCAAACCTCCAAATACACAGGTGAAATAACTGTATCAGACATGTTTTATCTGCCAAACGTTTTTGTATTTTTTTCCATTCAGTTTTCGAGCCTACATATTTTCTTTGTTCTCTGTTGATATTAGGTATCTGGTTAGGTGTAGGGTTTAGTTCTTAGTTAATAGTTATGTTTAGGGACTAGTGAGGTGACTGGTTGGATAGAGGGGTTACATCGATGTGGATGGAGAGCTTTATAACAGCAACAGAGAGATTGGACTGATTGGAGTTAGAACAAAAAATGTATATTTGTTTCTAGAATTCCTCTTGAAAAATATTAGTTTACTGTTTTGTATCATCATACCTGTTTGTGTGTACGATCATCTAAGTCAGGGGTTCCCAACCACTGGGCCACAGAGCAGTAGTGGGTCATGGTCTGTGCTAATCAGGGAAGCAGATATCCTTGTTGGCTTGTTGACCTGGTTTGCTGAATGAAATGATAGGAAAGAGGAAACAGATTCTTCTTGTCAAAGCAGAGACTGCATTTGACAAGTACCAATATCTCCCCCCTCCCCAACAGGGTAAATGCAAACAAGTATGTGATGCAGAACAGGTTGGGGACCGCCAATCAAAAGGAATGTTGGCTTTGACTTGCTTTACTGTTGGTCCTACCAGATGTGGAGTGAAAGTTTTTGATATCAATACCGTGATGCTCAAAAAGTTCTCCTTGCTGGAGACTCTGACCGAAAATAAAGCTACGCCTTTACCATGATTGCCTGCTCCACATAGACACAGAGCAGAAACCAGCATGTCAGTAATGGGAAAATGGTCAGCAGCAATCCTGGCAAATAGCCCATTACACCTGTACTCCACATGCTTGTTTGGATTGTTTTCCTAAATACCAAGAAGTGATTTTTGTTGTGAAAACATGTAGTGACATACAATAATGTGCTAAAGTTTTGTGTGAAAAATACTGTAAGCTAAACATGCTTTTACAAAAATAAGTGCTAGAAATTTGTTTTTATCAATTAACAATGCAAAGTGAATGTCAATTCAGTATTTCGTGTGACCAGATGCCATCTTCAAAACCAGCTTAAATTCCACTAGCTTCACATACTTGCATGCAATTTCCCAAGAAACTCAGCTAGGTTATTCCAAATATGTTGTGGAACTAACCACAAATCTTCTGTAGATAAAGGCTGTCTCAATTCCATCTGTCTCCACCTAACATAGTCAGGACAGAGTCCAGACAGGACCCTGCTAATTGTACTCCATACAAGACGCTCCCTATGATCATGTTGAAGAGGTTATTGCCCTAATTCATCAATGAGATGCGCGTACACTCAACGCGCGTATTTACGCACCAACATAAGAGGCAGTTTTCCGCAGGCCTGAGCCGAGTGCTAGTACACGCTCCTTCACTTGCCAGCCAGATTCCTGCCTTGATAAATGAGTACTGAGCAGCTGCGCGATTAAGGAGGATCTGTTAAGCTAATGGTGAGATCATAGCAATTCATTAGCACACACCTGCTCTCTGTTCTGTGCGCATCTACAGTCCATTACAGGTTAATTAGAATCTTTAATGCTTCATCTTCTTTTGGGTAAGTGTTACTTTTTTAGGTTACATTGTACTCATTACCAAAATTAATTATTTTATTGTTACATTTGTTGAATTGTTTTCATACTTTTTGGTTTGCTTTGCAACACTCCAAACTAATTGAGATCAAGCTGTGTATATACTAGTTAACACTACATATTATGTCATCACACAATAGTATGAATTGTAAAAAAATTGTCACCAAGTATTTGTTATCTAATTAAAATGTTGTTGTAGTTTGGCTTGATAGAAATCAAATAATTGAAAAAAAGGATTATTGCCAAAGATGTATCAAAAAACATTTAGTGGGGGGGCGTGGCCGGACGATGGCGGACTAGGACGTGTGTGTGCCTAGCTCCGTATCCTACAGGGGGGAAAGCCTTACAGAGCAGCACATACAGATCTTCTCTCCCACTGCAATGGGTCCTAAATTGAAAGGAAGTCAAAGGGGGCGCCCCGGAGGGGAGACGCCGGTGTCCAGGAGCATTCCCGGGCTGTTTGCGGCCGGGAGTCGGGCCGCGGGTGACCAGGCCTTAAAGCTGCGTTCTCAATTTGCGGCCGGATCCGGGCCGCGAGCGGACGCGAACCAGCTTGCCACACCACCAACGACGATACCCCCAGATGACACCCAGGGGGACACAGCAGACCAGGTACTTTCATCATGACAGGCTATGGGATCATCTATTTCTTATATACAGAGATCAGGCATGCTCTCCAGCTCTGGGGAGGCTTCTGGGCCCACATTTAGTCAAAGGATGGAGGAGGAGGATTGGGATTGGAAAGCCCACCTCCGGGCGCTCCCCACAAGGTCTGATTTGGATCACAGTATTGGGAGGTTAGAGGCGAGCTGTAAAGCTGAATTCCTACATATTCAACAGACCCTCCAACAGGTGACTAGTACCACTAATGTGCTTCAAAGTGCTTGTGCGGAACTTTCTTCTCAAATGGAGTCTCATGCTGTTATTTTAGAGCGCCAGGCGGCTCAAATCAATATGCTCTATTTACTGCAGGATGACGCAGAGAATCGCAATAGGCGAAACAATATCCGCATTTGCGGGATCCTGGAAACAGTACCAAAATCCGAGTTATATACTGCTGCTTATACTATATTTGCGAACCTCCTGGCGATCCCACCAGATATGGATATTGAAATAGATAGGGTGCATAGGACCCTGGGCCCTCGTGGGAGAGACCCCCAACGACCACGGGATGCAATCTGTCGCATCCATTTTTTAGAACTAAAGAGGATAATATGAAGAAAGCAAGAGCCTCCAAAGTTATTGAATACTCTGGGGCCCAAATACAACTGATGCCGGATTTATCCAAACATACACTGGATCTCCGGAGAGCGGTTTAACCCCTGTTGGATGTGCTCCGTGACCGGAATATCCCCTATCGCTGGGGATACCCATTTCATCTTATTGTTAGATCTGGGGGTAAGAGTTATTTTTTCCGGGGTCCAGAGGATTTACCACAGTTCCTGAGGGACCTCCAGCTTCCTGATATACGGTTACCAGATTGGCCTGCAGCTCCGTTAGCCCTACCCCTTGGGCCTCCTAACCGTCTGGATCAGCGACTCCCATCACCGACCGCCCTCTCTGGAAGCCCACATGGCCCTAGACAAGGGCAGGAATCAACACTACCAGCAGGCCCTGGATCAGGGACAGATTCATCTATGCCCGTGTCAACTTCACGTCCCTGAATGATCCCCATACTTCAATTGTTGTATGGATGCCAGCTCAGCAGCCCACTCAAGATGGTTTCAGCGGAACGACAAGAGGTTCCCCCCTAATGTGCCTTAAACATCCAAGTGGTTGAATCCTTATTTGGACGCATATGTACTTTGCTCTCTATATTGATGTGGCATATGTTTTTTGTTTTTAAATGTCACTCCCACAAAGGCCTACAGGCGGGTCAGCTCCCTGGTAATGTATGGCATTACTTATAATTTATAATAAGTATGGGCCCGCTTCTTTATATGTTTTTGTTTACATTTGTGGTTTGTTAGTTCTAAACTTTTATACGGGCACTAGGCATGGGATTTACACCTGAGAAGAGTAATCAGTTACCTGCTTTTGCTGAGATTTTTAGCTTGGGTCCGGAGGCCCAATGAGGGCTGCGGGGAGGGTATCCTAGGGAATAAGTCACGGTGTAGTTTATATGCTATTTTTCTGGCTCTTGTATAACTGCTGGCTGTGATGTTGTTTACTACTTTCTGCAGATTTGCACGGCTTCCAGAGGTTTTAATATTATATTGGCTTTCCCCCCAGTTGGATATGGTTAAGGTTATATTTTGTCCCCCTATCGACCTGCCACATTTCCCCACATAGGAGAACCGCCGGTTTAGTCGGCACTTAAGGTGATACCTTTTAATTTAGAGTTCCCCTTAGACATCTGGGACACAGCCCCCCCCAGCCGACTGTTGCCCCTCACCCTTCCCTTACCCACGCCTAAGTAAATTTCAAGTTCCGACTGGCCTATTAAGTTGACTTTAACATCATATGTCACTTACCAGAGGGTGGTTGATTGATTTTATTTCCATCTCCTGGTTCACCCTGCTGTTAGCCTAAGCAGTATTTATAGCAGCTGATATGTAAACTACCCAACCACACAATCCGCAAGGGTTGAAAGTTCGTACCCTTAACGCTAAAGGCCTTAATGGCCCTAACAAACGCTCCCAACTTTTGTATAATCAGCATAAAGCCAGAGATCACATTTTAATGCTCCAGGAAACACATTTTCATTCTCAAAAGATTCCATCATTACGTAATCGCTATTATACTACATGGATTCATAGCTCTAACCCTGAAGGTAAAACGAAGGGGGTATCCATAGCTTTCCATAAATCAATCCCAACTCAGATACTGGACACCTGTATTGACCCGCTGGGACGATTTGTGTTTGCAAAGATCTCCCTATGGGATAGGACCTACACGATAGCTTCATTCTATTCCCCTAATCAACAGCCGACTCTAGCAGCTGTCCAGTTCCTGACCAAGCTTAGTACATTTGCAGAAGGCGCTTTGATCATTGGAGGAGATTTTAATTTTCCTCTAGACCCTAGGGTGGACACCTTAACAGGTCATTCCTCCATCTCTTATTCCAAACTGAACGCATTTAAGGCCAAATTGAATGATTTACAACTGATTGATGTGTGGCGGACCCTGCACCCTGGCGACAAGGATTACACTTTTTACTCCAATCCCCATCATACTTACTCTCGAATAGACTATATCTTTTTTAGCCATTGGATAATGGACTAGAAGTCAGAAGCCCTTATTGAAAGCTGCCCTTGGTCAGACCATGCCTCGGTTTCCTTAATTCTCCAGACTCCCTTTGTGGGATCCAGGGAGTGGACTTAGAAATGTAACGATTCTCTCTTTAGAGACTCAGTCTGCGCAAGGACAGTTTTAGATACCATTAGAAATTTCTTGCAAGACCAGAAGTCTGACGAGACACCCCTCCCTTTTCAATGGGAGGCTTTTAAAGCTTTTCTCTGTGGAGTTTTGATTCAACAAGGTTCTAGACTTAAGAAAATCAGATCCCAAGAGATTACCCATACGCTCGACAGTATACAGAAATTAGAAAGGTTGCATAAAAGTAATATGTCCTCGGATGTGTTTATTGAACTAACGTCCGCTAGGAGACGTTTACTTGAACTTTATGATTTAGCTCACCAAAAGTTTAGGGGTAAATATCGCAAATCATATTATCAATCCGGTGAGAAATGTGGTCGTCTTTTGGCGAGGGGGCTTCATCCCAGGCCAGCGGCTACATATATTCCACAAATACGGGATGCTAAAGGTAACAATACTTCCTTCCCACAGGAAATTTTATTGGTATATTTTAACAATATTATGCTGATCTGTACAATATTCAATCCTCACCGCATTCTACCCCTTCCCTCCGGGACTATATAGCTTCTACTGCGTTGCCGGAATTAGACCCGACAGTATCTGCTAGCTTGGAATCTGCTTTCACGGAAGCAGAGGTGTCTGCGGTAATTAAAAATACTCCGGCTGGAAAGAGCCCAGGACCAGATGGGTTTACACCCAAATTCTTTAAATTACATGTAGAGGCCCTGGCCCCGTTTATGACAAGGGTGTTTTCCTCTATATCGGGAGAAAACCCCTTCCCTGCTCAAAGTCTAGAGGCGCATATTACTGTTCTCCCTAGGCCAGGCAAGGATCATTCCTTGTGTTCAAACTATAGACCAATTTCCTTAATTAATGTGGACGCCAAACTCTTCTCTAAATTAATAGCCAATCGATTATCCCTATATTTACCGGACCTGATCCACACAGATCAGGTGGGTTTTATTACTGGAAGGGAGGCCAGAGATAATATACTTAAAACACTATTGATTACTCATGCCGCCAAAATGTCCAAGACCCCTGTATGCTTGTTATCGGTTGACGCAGAGAAGGCGTTCGACAGGGTGAATTGGACATTTATGTACCAGGCGTTACGCCAGATAGGATTGGGTCAATTGATGGTGGCCAGGATAGCTGCGCTCTACTCAGCCCCTAAAGCTCGGGTGCGGGTTAATGGGAATTTGACGGCGCCATTTCCTATTGTTAATGGTACTAGACAGGGTTGTCCACTATCCCCCCTATTGTATGCCATAGTGATGGAACATCTGGCAATGGCGCTGAGGACAAATGAGTTAGTACAAGGGATAAAGATTGGAAAACACCATTATAAGCTGTCCCTGTTTGCTGACGATCTTCTAATGTATATATCGTCTCCACAGACTTCTATACCGGCGATTTTAGAAGAGTTTGGGAAATTTGGGATGCTAAGTAATTTTAAAGTGAATTTTTACAAATCCGAAATACTAAATATTTCGCTCTTACCTTCCCAGGTACATTACCTTAAGAACCATACGAAGTTTACGCACTGTAACGAGAAGCTCAAATACCTGGGGGTCTTTATAACGGCAAACCCGGCTAAATTATTTACTTATAATTATGAACCATTGTTGGGCAGATTGAAAGCGGAGTTAGGGAGATATAATTTACTACCTCTCTCTTGGTTTGCTAGGATTAATGCTCTCAAAATAGATGTTTTACCTAAACTACTATATGTCTTCCAGACGATTCCGATTTATTTATCGCAGGCCTTTTTAGGCAAAATGCAGCAGCTGTGCAGAAAGTTTCTGTGGACCTCGAGGCGCCCCAGAATAGCTCTCCGGTATCTTACTAGACCTAAAACATTGGGCGGTGCGGGCGTCCCTGATATCAGATGTTACTACAGAGCGGCTATGTTGACTCGGGTGGTTGACTGGGTCCATAATAGGGACCGGAAGAGCTGGGTTTTGTTGGAAAATATCCTGTCTCCCGTTGATCTCCATTCCTTATTGTGGATAGACAGGTCTAGGCTCCAACCACACCACTTGCTACCAATTGTCACATCTGATCTTTTGAGGGAATAGGACATTCTTGTTAGGGGGGGCCATGTGTCCTCTAGAGTAGGGCCCATGACCCCCCTGTTTGATAACCCAGCGTTTGCTCCTGCAATGAACACAAAAAAATTTCTATCCTGGACGGCTGGGGATCATAGGCAGTTATGCAGTGTATTACAGAATGGGAGGGTTCCGCCCCTCTCCTCCTTGGACGCCAGGGTGCAGCAGATGCCGAACGCATGGCTATTACACATCCAATTATCCTCTTTTATAGCACAATTTCTGGCTTTCTATCCCACACACAGGAGCTTAACGGAATTCGAAATATTATTACGTTCTGAAAATAGGCCGATCCATGTTATATCCCAGGTATACGAGATACTGATCAGAATATATGCTAACAAAGCTCCCACCTACACGAGATATTTGGAGAAAGAATTGGGGGTAGCTATTTCCCCACTAGATTGGGAAAAGGCTTTTGTTCTGACCCATAAGATGGCTCTTCCCTGTAAGGCCCAAGAGACCAATTATAAAAAAAATCTCCAGGTGGTATTTATGTCCCAAGGATATCCACCGTATTTCTTCTTCGATTTCTGATAGGTGCTGGAGATGTGACTTCCAACAGGGCACATATTTGGTGGGAGTGCCCGGGCATTCGTAAATTATGGGATCAGATAGCCGATATCTATAATAGCGCGACTGGCTCTAATTTAAAGCTAACCCCTCAAATGTCGTTGCTGTCTATTCTTCCTGGGTCTATTAAGGCTTGTAAAAGGGATGTGCTCAGACATTTTCTTACAGCAGCTAGAACAATTATACCTCGAAAGTGGAAACAGCCCCTGGTACCCACCATGAGAGATTGGTTGGTGGAAGTGGAAAACATACAACATATGGAGAGATTAATAGCAGTGGATGAGAATAAGACGGAGCAATACAAGCTGACGTGGTCGGCTTGGGACTGGTTCAAAGAATTGCCCCAATTTAAATCGTTCCGGCAGTAAACCTTGCGGAATGTAAACGAGTTGTAAATTTTGATACAATTGGGTCTATAGTGAACTATGGGTTTGTACATGCAAAAGGCCAGTCGGACATTCCCCCCTGCCCCTTGCCCTATCCCACGCCTACCCCTGGGCTAACTGTTTTGCCTTTGTTTATGGTTAGGAAAATATGGTGGCATTCCCGGTTGTAACCAGGGAGGGGTTAGAGAGCGGATATGAAGCTCTCGAGGGTTATTCGAGTTTTCGGCTTTCTAATAACCGTTATGGTTTCTCACTCAGGCATAAAAAACTGACGGATATGGGGTGTTCCCCTCTTGTGTTTCCTCCCAACCCCTTTATGTTTTTCCCTGTGGATGACCCCATTTTATTTCACGTATAAATATGTCAATGTAAAATGTCACTCTTTGTAAAATGTGTTATTGCAATGGAGGGCCGAGAGCCCCCTGTGTTTCTGTATGTGCCATTTTCTGTCCCTGTTTTGTTATGTTATAAAAATTTAATAAAAAAGGATTGAAACAAAAAACATTTAGTGATTTCACTCGTATGTCAAAATACATTTAAATGCATATAAATGCATATGCATTTTCATTATAAATATTATTTAGCTGGACTGGTTGGGGGGGGGGGGTCATCATCAAGTAAGTTTGCTTGGATGTTATGCATTGATGTGACTTTGTCTTCATTATTGTTAGTTTCATCTTTTGCTGCAATGTTTTTGTGCTTGGTTTGTAATGACAGTTTCTGTTGTTTAGCAAATCTTCTGCAATGTTTTGTCATTTTGTTTAAACTAATATTCATGACAAATGTCTGCATAGTTTCCACTCCAAACTACTACTTGAACCCCATTTGCCTTTGTCCCATTTTCAAAGTCACATATTGGTTTTTGAATGTATTATGTACATATGTATTACTCTGACATTTGCACAATATTTATTTGCTGCCACACGACTCCTCTGTTCATTTGTGGTAGTGTTATCGCTTTGTTGTCATTGTGCTGTGCTGCCTGATCTTAGCACTATTGTATACAAACACACTTCCACTTGCTGTCAAAACTGGTTGTGAATTAGTTGTCCAGCTGAGTTGCATACTCATTCTAACACACCTGATGGTGATGGAAGGAGTTCCAGGTTGCCAAGCACAACATCAAACCACATTGATTGACAAGCTCACAAGCAGGGTCAAGCACTCTTACATACCAGATAGTATGATTTATTTATGTTTACATGATTCTAATCGTATTACTCATTTTGTATTGAAAAATGCCAAGGACAATTTAACTTAGTGCCAAACATATTTTATTGCTTTGCTCAAACCAATGGCCAGAAAGTCTAAAGACGCTTATGCCTGTCCCGCTAGGTCATCCATGACCTGTACATCTTTCTGGAAGGTAAAATTGCAACAAAAACCAAGAGACGCTAGGCTGTGCCAAGAATGACGAGGAGCCTGGACTCTATATATTTAAGGAAGGGTGTCCTTTCAAACCACGTCGCCCTTAATTTGTGCACTGAGCCAGTATACAGTTTACTGGGTGTTTATGAAGGTTTCAATGCCATTTTAGACCTTGGCCCACTATATAGTCACTTCTTCACATCAGCTTGGAAGTGGAGGAACATAAAGGTGGATTTCTTCTTTAATATCTTTCACGAATGTACGGTAGTTTGTGATGTGACATTCCAGAGGCTTAGCAGCACAGTAGAGGAATGTTATCCCCTGTAAAGAAATAGATTACATTATTAGGATGTGTTAAGCAGCATGGTTTACCATGCTTTAGTGCTAACTACATTCTGCTGGATTGTATTGTTCATGCTTTTCTGGCTGCGTAAGCAATGCTTGCACAAATCTAAACTAAACTGCACACTGCCCTAGTTTGGCAATGTGTTACAAGTGTCACATAAAGATCCAGCATGATGTATGAAGAAAGCTGAAATATGTAATGCAGCTGAAATATGTAATGCATGCATTGTAAACATATGGAAATACTCACGCGCAAATACATTAGCAATAAGTTCATCTCTGACTCGACGTACCTCTGCTGTGCATTGGGGGCAGGATGTTGATGTACCTCTGTCTCGCATTCCTCTGGCATGTCCCTGTCCAATGGGGATTGGACAGGCACAGGTTATGCAGCAGGCAGCATGCCATGATGACTCCGGCAGCTTTCCATGGTGCGAATAGGATCTTTCAAATTTCCCTCCCAGACACAGCCCCCAATACATCACCACTCACATCACCCGGAAGATGACTCATCCAGCCAGGTGATGTGAGTGGAGATTTCCCTGCCTGCTCACACAGACGCTGGAGCTGCTGCTGCTCGGATCTCCAGAGAGATGCAGGCAGTGGCATGGCCGGGACCCGGGTGGTATTTAAAAGCAGATTACTCAGTAATCTGCTTTTAAATTTCCCACCCGGCCACGCCCCTGACAGACCGGCGCCTGGGCTTCACAGCAGGACCATCGGATCGCCACTGGAGTTTGGGGCAAAGGTAAGGGGGGCTCTTAAAGTTACCTCAAGTGACTCGGGATTACCGCTTTTTGCATGTAAAAGCCACCCTGAGTCACACTCGGGAGTTAATGTATAGGATTCAGAATAAATGTGTCTAACATTTTGTTTAACATTAGTTGATGTTTCAATGTCAGGATGCTGTCTGCATAATGTTATGGTGAACCACAAAGTTATGTGATATTGTAGTAATTTTCCCTTTATAGCAACCAGTGGATGCAGGTGGATTCGGTCAACCCAGTGTGGGAAGCCAGCTTCTAAGCCTCACTTAGAGGCTGTTAGGCCATTTTGAGTAGTGGAGTCAACGATGTCTGCCCAAAGTTCAAATAATTTGCAACTGGTCCTTACGGTCCTACATGAAAACCTCAATCAAAATCGCCAGGGCCGAGAATTTAACCAACGACATCTGGCGGCCATGCATCGTCTGATAGAATCAGTCCAAGAACAATCAGCCACTTTGGGTGTCTACATGTTCAGAGTTGACCATCTCTGTAACATGTTAGGTGAATCCCTGGGCAAACAATCTCAGATACATCAGGCGATTATTCACAGGCTGGGTTGGCAAATACCAATAGGTTCTGCTGGCCCCCCATCCCCTGCAGAGCAGCCAGCGCCATCCTTCTCCCCAGCTGTTGCCTGACCACTTCTACCTCCTGGCTTCCCACCTTGTGCCCCTGCCAGCCCACCCCGCCCACCTCCTAACACATGAGCAAGTAATGGCCATGCTCTGGAGGTGGGCCGCACCCACCCCTGTGCTGTGGAGGTGGACCGTAGGCATGTTGTGGGGGGGTCTTGTGGCCGAGGCCAGGATGCGGGCCAGGCCCGGGGGCGTGCTGTGGGGGGTGGGGGGGTCTCGAGGTCGAGGCCAGGATGTGGAGGTGGGCCAGGCCGGTATCCAGGCTGTGGGGGGTCCCGTAGCCGAGGCACAGATGGGGAGGTGGGCCAGGCCAGTAGCCGGGCCGTGGGGGGGGGTCCCATAACCAAGAGCCAGTATGTGGAGGTGGCCAGTGGCAGGGCCATTCAGGTAGGCCGTGCCCATGCCCAGTCTGGGCAAAGTATGTAAATGGATGCCCAGACAAAAATTGATTCAAAGGTTAGCTTACAGGCAATCTCATCGACCGCCTCCTCTCCTTCATCGGAGGACTCTGGCTGCAGATGTTGGGCAGCCAGCTCCTCCTCCAGTGATGGCTCCTCCCCCAGGGATGGCACCTGCTCCCTGACTGGATCCTCCTCCACATCCTGGGGGATGGCCAGTTGCCTGTGTGGCCGCTGTATAATTTGTAGCCACCAGCATGAAGGAGAGTTGGCTGTAATAACAAAATCAAATATACAAAATTAATAAGGATAGTAAAATATAGGAAGTGAAAAACAAACAGGTCTAGGCTAAACAATACTACTTTATACAAACAAGAAACATTGTAAAACACCACTCCTTAACAAGAGGAGAAGACAAAATGCAAAACTTACCAGGCAGGATGCTGTCCCCCTACTTCGTGCACCAAATCCGGTCTCCTCCACTTTAAGTCGCTCCAAACGTGCTGGATTTGGGCAACTGTTGGGCGCCTCCCTGCAGGGGTCATATCTCTGAATCTTGTCTAAAGAAAAAGTCAAACAAAATGTGAGTTATTTTGACAACAATCAAACACCTCTTAAAAAGAAAAAAAAGGGATAACTAATTAATTGACTGATTGATTTATATATTTTCTGTTGCAAATTGATATAGTTTGGTTGCAGTTGTAAACTGTTTGTTAATATTGTTTGTAGATATATAAATATATATAGGTATACTATTACTATTACTAAGAAGCTTCCAGTTTCCACCCCACTAAGCTTAATCCTGTTTAACCACCTGACCGATAAGCCCGACCTTGGTACGGGCTAAAAAAAGTTACTATTTTGGATAAGCCCGAACTTTTCTCACTGTATGAAAATACAGTGAGAAAAGTTCGGGTTTATCGATCACTTACATGGTCCCGCTGCGATCGTCCTTACAGGTCTACAATTAAAAAAAAAAAATTCATTAAAACCTGTAACGCTTTTGGTACAGAAATCTAGACCTCAGTGTAACGCCCAGGTGGTTAAACCATTGTAAAAACAATAATTGTGCTCCTAGATGTAAACTCTATTTATCTGGTTTTAGTGAAGCATTAGTAAGTGCCAGACATTCATACAAACAAACTAGGGGCATAATGTAAGCACCATTGCATTGGGTCAGATAATGCAGCACATGTGGATTTATTTTGTTGACACGTGAAAAAAAAAATCTAAAAAAAAAGTGTAAAAATACTAAACACGGGAATATCTATGTGAGACAGTAGAATAATGTGCCTTCACTAAAATCAGATATGTGGTCTCAGCTATCCAGAGGACATTCTACCAGAAGGCTTCCACTGTCCTCCGGACAAAGAAAGATAATTTCCAGCCCTGCGTGATAGTGAGGAGGCAAATTATTGCTCTTTAAATGATCTACCTCTGAGCTTAATAGGGTAGATTCATGAAGATTTTTCAAAACCGTACATACACACATCAAAATATGTGCATGTACATAGTTGTCAACAGCCAACTTTAGATGTGTGGACCTCTACCCAGCTCTCATCTGCAGCTCTAATCTATTGAAAGAACAATAGAGGACGCTCCATTCTCAGCTGTCATCCATGCAGAGGATTCCAGCTGCCGATAAGAGCTGGGCAGTGAGAACCATCACACTGAGTTTTAATAGGTCAATTGTGCTGTTTTTAGCAAGTCAAAATAATCATAGAAGGGAACTGCTTAAAAACAAGCATAATAGAATTTTTGCATTGGAGGTCCTGGGACAAAGGTAAAGATGACAAATACAAATGCCAAAAAAAATTTACAAAATTTACAAAAACTTTATTCAAAATACACCTATTTGCTAAAAGGTCACATTAAAATTTAGAGAACACACAGATAACACTAAATTTACATAACCAAATAAAAAAAAAAAATACACACGTAAACCCACACTTGCATATAAATTATTTCCAAAGTGGGCCCAAAAATATTACATTCAAAAAATATTTACCAAACCAATATGCTATTTTGACCTATCAAAGGTGGAAACCTGGCTCAGAAAATATTTATGCAGGACAAACATTTCAAGGTGGTAATATGCCAAAAACACAGGAACATAGCATTAACATTCACATCTTAATAGCAAAATGGACATTAAAACATTCAAAGTACAAAAAACAAAAGCAGCTATTGTGCTAAATGGTAAGCAAAGTATCAAATTTAGGAACATAGATTAGGCTAACAAACAAAACAAAAGCCCCTCCTTGACCCAAATAAAATTAAGACAAAGGAAAAAAGCAAGTTAAACAACACCCTTATACATGCTCATCATTATGCACACAAGTGTTCAAAATTAACATGCAATTGGGCATGCGCAGTACCTGTGGCTGTTTGGTTTTTTGACAGTTTGAAATTCCATAATATTTTAGTGATATATATATATATATATATATATATATATATATAAAAGCAAGTAGGAACTTGACATGATGGAAAAAGTCTAGTTCGCTGGCAAAAGCAAGATTTTGCCCGCCAGAGCCTGCTGGAATTTCTTTCCAGGTGGATCACCGAGTCTGGCATCGGATGCGTTTTTAGGCCAAGAATTTTTAACCCTTTATTTCATTTTATACAATCTCCAGATAACCCTCCCAGCCCATAGCCTCCCCCTTCTATTCCCCTATGTACCCTGGTACCTTACTGCGTCTTCTCTTGATGATCATGCTGACGTCTCTTTGCTCGCTGGCAAAAGCATGGTTTTGCCTGCCACAGGCCACTGGAATTTCTTTCCAGGCGGATCATCGGGTCTGGCATCGGATGCGTTTTTAGGTAGGCGCCTGTGTAAAGAGCTGAAATCGGTTAACTCTTTTTAAACCTGAAAATAATAGCTCATTTAAAAATTAGTTTATTTTCCAGCTAATATAAGGACTTAAAACATTTGAAAAGACTAACCTTTTTTTTTTTTTAGGGCCAAGGGTAATATGTGTGCCATTAGAAAGAATGCTTTTTTTAAGTGTATACCCTCTTCCCTTTATTACAGTCAGGACAGAGTCCACAGACAGAGCGGCTCAGGAGAGAGCCATACCAGAAGTCTCTCATCCCAGCATCGGTTTTGGAGCCAGCGCTCCAGGCACTGCTGTCTTCGTCACCGACCCAGAAGTTAGATTGGGTGAAGAAGGATTTTTAAAAAAATTTGCCGATCTCACTGCACATGGGTGAGATCAGCAAATTTTTCTCTTTAAGAAAAAGGCTCCTTCTGCGCATGCCCGAGATGCTAAGGCATTCGCAGAAAGAGCACCCAAGAGCTTCCGGGAATGCCTGACGTAGGTATACCAGAAGGCTTTGCGCTCCCATTCATTCTCGACTGCCTGGGCAGCTGAGAATTTGTAGGCGGTAATGCACTCTTTTTTAAAAGGGTGTTGCACCTAAAAAAAAAAAAAAAGAAAAACAGAATTTTTACCTTACATAAAAGGGTTCTTTTTCCTTTTATGTAAAATGAAATTTCTGAGGTTAAGTACATTTTAAGCCATTAAAGTTAAAACTCTGTATTTTAATCCTACACACAGCTTACTCCTTATGCTCCAGGAAAGAGGTCCCTGCAGTTTGTTCTCCATACAAAGTGTATACCCTCTTCCCTTTATTACAGTCAGGACAGAGTCCAAAGATGGAGCAGCTGAGGAGAGAACCATAGCAGAAGTCTCTCAGACAACTGCTAATGTCCTTCCAACCTTTGCCTCCTCCTCCATAGCTTTCTATCTCAGTCCCATATAATCATGTTGATGGGATTATGGAAAGGAAGCTCTTGTACTGAGAAAAGAGAAGACATACTCTGGCGTCTTCTCTTTTCTCTGTGCACCTCTGCTGCTTCAAAGCGATCACATGACATCTGACAGCCAATCGAGCTGCATGTCATGTGCTCGCATTGCTTGTACACAGACTACTGTGTACATTTACCGGCATCTCATACAAACACCGTTGCGGACCACTTCCGCTCCGCGGATGGTGGTTGGGTGCCGCTTCGTTTTCAATAATGGATCATGTACTCGCGGCCCACTGAAAACACCGCCGCGGACCGGTAGTGGGCCGCGGCCCGGTGGTTGGGGACCGCTGCTCTAATACACCCGAGATGGGAGTCCACAGAGAGGACATCAAAGGAGAGAACCATACCTGATGACTCTCAGCCAACTTCTAACCTCCTTGCATCCTTTGCCTCCTCCTCCTCCATAACTTTCTGTCTCCGTTCCATATAATCATGTTGACGAGATTATGGTAAGGAAGCTCTTGTCCTGATTCATATGTGGTAAGGGTGGATATATATATATATATATATATTTTTTTTTTTTTTTTTTTTTTTTTTAAAGTGTGTTTAAAATCTATTTTTTTTCATTTTATGCATATTTTAAGGGCCACATTGTTAAGTATTTTAATTTTTTATTACTTAACCCCCCTGGCATTCTAATTCTGTCAGTTTTTTGATGCAAAAAGTGATCCTATTTTTTTTTTGCATAGAAAAATTTTTGTTTATAGTGTGGGTCTGTAATTCTTAGGATTAACTCCCGGGTATGCTAATTATATTTATTATAATCATAATTATAATATAATACATAATTATAAATAATTAAAAAAAATAATGACAACAATGTAATCTTAAAATAAAATATAAAATTAATGTACTTTTATTTTTATTTCATGTTGTGTGGTGTTTTTGTACTGTAAAAACCATTTAAAAGCAGATTACATTGTAACCTGCTTTTAAATTACCCTCCCAGCCACAACCCCCAATACATCACCACCCACATCACCCGGAAGATGACTCATCCTCCTGGTTGATGTGAGTGGGGATGTCCCGTCTGCCTCACACAGCCGCTGGAGCTGCTGCTGCTGCTGCTGCTCTGCATTTCCAGAGATATGCAAAGCACAATGCAGGACTTCTGCAGAAGTCCTGCATTGTGCTTCGCATCTCACTGCTGATGCGGGCAGTGGCGTGGCTGGGACCTGGGTGGTATTTAAAAGCAGATTACTCAGTAATCTGCTTTTAAATTTCCCGCCCGGCCACGCCCCCCAACGGACTGGCGCCCCGGCATCACAGCTGGACTATCGGATCGCCGCTGAAGCGTGGGGCAAAAGTAAGGGGGCTCTTAAAGTTTCCCCCAAGTGTGACTCGGGATTACCGCTTTTTGCATGTAAAAGCCACCCCGAGTCACACTCGGGATTACAGCTAGGGGGCTTAAAAAGGAACTATACTAAAAAATGTAAAACAAAAACACCTTCAATCCAGCAGGGCAGTCCAATCATTCTGATGGTGTCCGGCATCAGGTCCAGCGTCATCCCAGCATAAAAATGCCTGACATAGGTATCTCGGGAAGCTTCACACTCCCATTCATTGTAGACTGCCTAGGCTTCTGAGAATTAGGGGGCAGTGCTGCACCCTTTTTATATAAAAAACAGAATTTTTACCTTACATAAAAGTGTTCTCTACCCTTTTATGTAAAGTGAAAATTCTGAGTTTAGCTACATTTTAAGCCATGAAAGTTATAATTTTATTTATTTTATTCCTACACACAGATTACTCCCTTTGCTCCCGGAAACAGGTCCCTGCTGTCTGTCCTCCATACAAGGGGTATACCCTCTTCCCTGTAATACACTGGAAATGGAGTCCACAGACCGCACAGCTGAGAGAACCTTACCAGATGACTCTCAGCCAACTGATAACCTCCTTCCAAACTTCCCCTCCTCCTCCATAGCTTTCTGTCTATGCCCCATATAATAATGTTGACGAGATTATCGTAAGGAAGCTCTTGTACTGATTCATAAGGGGTAAGGGTGGATTCGTACATTTTTTTTTTTTGTTTTTGATTAATATATAGAGAGTAAAATCTATTTATTACGTATTTTAGAAGCCACAATTTTGACTAAATTTTTTTTTGTGACTTATGCTAAAATTTCCACTCTCTACTTTACTCCTACGCACAGCTTATCTCTATGCTCCAGAAAACAGGTCTCTGCCGTCTGTCGTCCATACTAGGGGTATACCCTCTTCCCCCTAATACAGTCGAGATGGAGTCCACAGACGGGACAGCAGAGGAGAGAACCTTACCAGATGACTCTCAGCTAACTGTTTACCTCTTTCCATCTTTTGTTTCCTCCTCCGTAGCTTAGTGTCTCTGTCCCATATAATCATGGTAACAAGATTATGGTAAGGAAGCTCTTGAACTGATTCATAAGGGGTAAGGGTGGATTCGTAAATTTTCTTCTTGGTATTGTGTTGATAGAGAGTGTAAAATCAAAGCCATTAATATTTTACCTCTATTTTACTCCTCACACAGCTTATCCCTATGCTCCAGAAAACAGGTCTCTATTGTCTGTCCTCCATACAAGGGGTATACCCTCTTTCCCCTAAAACAGTCGGGACAGAATCCACAGACGGGACAGCAGAGGAGAAATCCTTACTAGATGACTCTCAGCCAACTGCTAACCCATAGTTCTCCCCAGAGGTTTTTAGTCGGTTGCTCCGCCCGGCTGCTTTGAATACCCCACCCAGCTCTCGGCAGTTCTCATCCTCGGATGCACGGATCTCAGTGAGGCTGCTCTGTGCTCTATGTCAGGCGTTCAGAGGATTGCTGCAGCTGAGAGGTAAGCACACAGTTCAGGCTTCATGTGAAGAAGACACAGGCAGCCCCACCCCCATCTCATAGCATGAGCTCGTATTTCTATTTTAAAAAAATCTGCCTGTGAAATGTATCCACTAAAGTCTGCATGTCATTCTGCATCCTCACAGCTCTCTGTGTACAAACCCTCCATATCTCCTAAAATGTATGTCAGAATGACCTGTCATTTTCAGGGTGTACAGGGAACCATCATAGATACTAGTTACTACAATTTCAGCCCCCCAGCTTTAAAGAATTTCAAGATATGGAGGTCACAAATGTAAAAAGTTATGAAAATTGAACTTTGGGGTTGCTGTTTCAGAGGAAGGTGCAACTAGGAGTCCTAAATTAAAAGTGTTTAAATGGGGACCCCGGAGCCACTAACATAGCAAGGAGCATTGGGGTGGGGCCCCTAAATATATACCTACCTGTCACAAATCTATACCTATGAAACTATTGTCTGCTTCTCTTCTTTGTATGGCAATTTCTCTGAGGTGGCGGGTACAAAACTGAAAATATAGGTGCAAGTGGCGGGCACATTCTCCCCCTGCAATCTCATTACTACAGCAGCATTAGAACATAAAACACTCTGCCCATCAAAATGGGCTTCCCTGCCCTGTTACACATTCCTGTCCACTTATCTAACATTCTGAACTTGCCTAGCAATTGCCAGAAGTCACTCAGAAGGGGTAAATGTTTTTTGCTGCTAATATGAGCTAAGCCTAACTTGTTACACCACATTCATTATACTACTATGTTTCCGCGATGATAAGGCATCCCCATCAAATAAGCCACCCCCTGATTTTTGCTCAAACAATTAAAAAAGAGCACCCCCGCAAATAAGACATCCTCCGATACCTGATACTGTGTGCCTCTGTGTGACTCCTTGATGCTGGCTGCAGTGCAGAGTGAACTTCAAAGGACAAGCAAGAGCCTGCTGAGAGGACAGTATCATTATTGTTAGAGCAGGGGGTTGTGTTTATGTACATTATCATATCAATTATGTGTATGCTGAATAAAGTGAAGCCAGGGAAGATCAGGCAATGAATAATATTAAACAAAAGAGTTGTTCATGGGATCCAAGAGCTACAGAAAAAAAACAATCATTATTAGACATCTTGTAATGGTATGTCCCTTCCTGAGGTAAGTACCATTGAAGGTACCATTGATATTTTCTATATCTATAGTCACCTATCTTTGTAAAGCAAGATATCTTTACTAAAAACTACTGTTCCCAGAATTCCATGCGCCTAGGTCAGCCAATCATGAAACAGAACTTGTTTTACCCAATCAGAGTATCTGCGGAGATTTTAAACACAGGGCAGAAATGTTAGATTACTAATTGCTACGTATTGTGAGATAATGCTACTTATGGAATCTGTGCTACCAGCGTGTACAATAATGTTGCAGTCTGTTTTGCCTGTGAGCACACCTCCCATCTTTAACTATCAGATCGTAGGAAAGCAGAAGCGAGAACGTTACCAGATGACTCTCAGCCAACTGCTAACCTCTTTCCAACCTTTGTCTCTTCCCCCATTGCTTTCTGTCTCTGCCCAATGTTTTATTTATGATTTAGGCCCAGAAAATTTTAACCCTTTATTTCATTCCATACGATCTCCAGATAACCATCCCAGCCAATAGCCTCTCCCTTCCATTCCCCTATGTACCCTGGTACTGTATCTTCTCTTGATGATCATGCCGACGTCTCTTCCCACGTTGATCCACAGACAGGACAGCAGTGGAGAGAATCTTCCTGGATGACTCACCAAGCCAACTATCACTCTGGTCTGCCTGATACTCCTATTTAGGGGTGGGTGCAGTTTGATGACATCACTGACACAGCTGGCCAATGACAGACAGCAAGAGCCTGCTGAGAGGACAGTATCATTATTGTTAGAGCAGGGGGTTGTGTTTATGTACATTATCATATCAGTATGTGTATGCTGAATAAAGTGAAGCCAGGGAAGATCAGGCAATGAATAATATTAAACAAAGAGTTGCTCATGGGATCCAAGAGCTACAGAAAAAAACAATCATTATTAGACATCTTCTAATGGTATGTCCCTTCCTGAGGTAAGTACCATTGAAGGTACCATTGATATTTTCTATATCTATAGTCACCTATCTTTGTAAAGCAAGATATCTTGTTCCCAGAATTCCATGCGCCTAGGTCAGCCAATCATGAAACAGAACTTGTTTTACCCAATCAGAGTATCTGCGGAGATTTCAAACACAGGGCAGAAATGTTAGCTTACTAATTGCTACGTATTGTGAGATAATGCTACTTATGGGATCTGTGCTACCAGCGTGTACAATAATGTTGCAGTCTGTTTTGCCTGCAAGCACACCTCCCATCTTTAACTATTAGATCGTAGGAAAGCAGAAGCGAGAACGTTACCAGATGACTCTCAGCCAACTGCTAACCTCTTTCCATCCTTTGTCTCTTCCGCCATTGCTTTCTGTCTCTGCCCAATGTTTTCTTTATGATTTAGGCTCAGAAAATTTTAACCCTTTATTTCATTCCATACAATCTCCAGATAACCCTCCCAGCCAATAGCCTCCCCCTTCTATTCCCCTAAGTACCCTGGTACCTTACTGCGTCTTCCCTTGATGATCATGCCGACGTCTCTTCCCCTGTTGGTCCACAGATAGGACAGCGATGGAGAGAACCTTCTTGGACGACTCACCCAGCCAACTGTCACTCTGGTCTGCCTGATACTCCTATTTAGTGCATATTCTTAACTTGGATTAAAGATACTAATGGAACTTACAGCGGTGTTTCTTGGCGAGTAAAACTACCTGTCATCGTGTTTTCAGCAAGAAGGTATCCATCCGTACAGACCGGGTCTCAGGACGGGTAACTTGCATAAATCGACATTGGTGACAGAATACCCAACATTTCCTATGGGCCCCTTGGACCACCATAGACAGTGTAAAGAATTATTCACTTGCCATGTACAGTATATATGAATACCACTCACAATAATACTTTCTATATGCTATGATCACCAGCTAACGATTTACACTTATCGGTGCTAGCTATTCCTGAATAAATAATACCGAATGGCTTTACTTGCCACTGTTGTTTCCTTTACTCCCGCAGCATTCTGTTACCAAACAACCAGGCAGAAGCTATTTGTTGACAATAAACTACTAAAAACTACAGTTCCCAGAGTTCCATGGGCTTAGGTCAGCCAATCATGAAACAGAACTTGTTTTACCCAATCAGGGTATCTGCGGAGATTTCAAACACAGGGCAGAAATGTTAGATTACCAATTGCTACGTATTGTGAGATAATGCTACTGATGGAATCTGTGCTACCAGCGTGTACAATAATGTTGCACTCTGTTTTGCCTGCGTGCACACCTCCCATCTTTAACTATCAGATCGTAGGAAAGCAGAAGCGAGAACGTTACCAGATGACTCAGCCAACTGCTAACCTCTTTCCATCCTAACCTCTTTCCATCTTTCCAGGCAATGAATAATATTACAAAGAGTTGCTCATGGGATGCAAGAGGTAAAGAAAAAGCAACCATTATTAGACATATTCCAATGGTACGTCCCTTCCTGAGGTAAGTACCATTGGAGTCAGGTTGGAGTATTTCCATAAATAAATGTTATTTTCTATATCTATATAGGTAGGGTTCCCCCAACATTTCCAATGGGCACTAATGGAGACCAGCATAGACAGTGTACACAATTCTTTACTTGCCACGTACAGTATATATGGAAAACACTCACAATAATGCTTTCTATATGCCATGATCATCAGCTAAACTTTTACACTTGTCAGTGCTAGCTATTCATTAATAAATAATACATAATGGCTTTACTTGCCACTGTTGTCTCCTTTACTCCCACAGCATCCTGTTACCAAGCAACCAGTCAGAAGCTGTATGCTGACATTAACTTCTACACACTATAGTTCCCAGAATTCCATGCGCTTAGCTCAGCAAATCACGAAAGAAAAATTGTTTTAACCAATCTGGGTATCTGCAGAGACTTCAAACACAGGGCAGGAATGTTAGATTACTAGTTGCTGTGTCTTGTGAGATAATGCCACTAATGGAATCTGTGCTACCAACATAATGTTACTGTCAGTTTGTCAGGGTGCACAGCTCCTATCTTATCTTTTAGATCATGCTACCAGTAAAGTTCCCTGTGAGTGGGCGTGTACTATTGATGTCAGCTACTTCCCCCCTCCCCACCTTGTACTGTGGGATTATCCCAGCAGCTGTGTCTGTGTCCAAGCTACTGTCATTATTATTATTATTATTATTATTATTAATAAACAGGATTTATATAGCGCCAACATATTACGCAGCGCTTTACATTAGCTACGGATTGCAAATGACAGACTAAGTGATACAGGAGGCGAGGACCCTGCCCAGAAGAGCTTACAATCTAGTAGGTGGGGGAATTTCACACACAATAGGATGGGAGATATGTAGTGGTGGGAAGTAGTGATGGTTTCAGAAGACAGATATGCATGGGTAGGCAAGTTTGAAAAAATGGGTTTTGAGCGCTCTTTTAAATGAGCAGAAAGTAGAAGCAAGCCGAATAGGACGAGGAAGACCATTCCAGAGAGTCGGGGCAGCTCTAGAGAAGTCTTGTATCCGTGCGTTTGATGAGGTTATGACTGAGGAAGTCATTAGTAGCTCATTGGAGGAGCGGAGAGAGCGGTAGGGAGACTATTTTATTAGCAAGTCAGAAAGGTAAGTGGGACAAGAGCTGTGGAGGGATTTGAAGGCAAAGCACAGGAGCTTGAATTTGTTTCTAGGGTGAAATAGAAGCCAATGGAGAGAACTACAAAGAGATGCAGCGGAAGAGGAGCGGAGGGAAGGATGGATGAGTCTGGCTGCAGCATTCATGATAGATTGTAGAGGAGAGAGTCGGGTTAGTGGAATACCAGAGAGGAGGAGGTTACAGTAGTCCAGACGGGAGATGATATGAGCATGTACAAGGAGTTTGGTGGTCTCAGGGGACAGGTGGGGGCGGATTTTGGAGATGTTGCGTAGGTGAAAGTGACAGTACCTGGAAATGTTCTGAATATGGGGGGTAAATGAGAGGGCCGAGTCAAAGGTGACACCAAGACAACGTGCCTGAGGGGAGGGCCGAATAACAGTGTTGTTAACAGTTAGATATATGTCAGGGGGAGATTTGGAATTTGAGGGGGGGATGATGATGAGTTCTGTTTTATCCAGCTTGAGTTTCAGGAATCGGTCAGACATCCATGATGAGATGGCTGACAGGCAGCATGAGACCTTATCCAGGACTGAGGGAGACAGGTCGGGGGTGGACAGATAGATTTGAGTGTCATCAGCATACAGATAGTACTGTAAGCCAAAGGAGGATATGAGAATACCGAGAGAGGAGGTGTACAGAAAAAAGAGAACCGGTCCAAGGACTGACCTTGGGGAACACCAACAGAGAGGAGAGTGGGTGAGGAGGACTTACCATTTAAAAAAACTTGAAAGGAGCGGTCATATAGATAGGAAACAAACCAAGAGAGAGCAGTGTCACTGATACCAATGGATTGGGCACAGAATAGATCAGAGGGATTTGGGTAAAGTGGACATGTAGTAGACGGAGATGATGAGAGAAGAGTTAGGACTTCGTCCACAGTGACAGGGCTGAGGGAGGCCAATGATGATTTACAGGTGGAAGGGGAGGGTATGGTTGGAATGGTTGGTGGGCATCATGTCTGATTTTGTCTATTTTATCTCTAAAGTAGGTGGCAATGTCTTGGGCAGAGATGGATGTTGTGGGGGCAGGTGTGGGGTTTAGGAGGGAGTCAATTGTAGAGAAGAGGTTGCGTGGGTTGGAGGCTTGAGAGGAAATGACTGCGGAGAAATAACTTTGCTTGGTGACAGTGAGCTCTGTGTTAAAGCTTTGAAGCTTGGCTTTGTAGTCTATAAAGTCAGTGCTGAGGCCAGATTTCCTCCACTTGCGCTCAGCTGCACGAACAGACTTTTGTAGCTGTTTGGTGTGATTGTTGGGCCAGGGTCGGAGGTTGGCAGGGCGGGGGTAGCGGAATGTGGCAGGAGCAACATTATCCAAAGCCAGGGAAAGAGAGTGGTTTAACATGGTGGCAGCTTCATCTGGGGAGGTGATTTTGAAGAGGGAGGGGATTAGGGACGCAAGGCAGTTTGAGAAAAGGTTGTGGTCAAGGTTACGGATATCTTTCTGCCATAACCAAGTCTGGGATGTGGCAAGGGAGGGCAAGGGTTTGATATGTTGAATGTGATAAGTATATGATCAGAGAGGGGAAATGGTGAGTTGTCAAGGAGGGTGAGGTTGCAGAGTTTAGAAAATACCAGGTCTAGAGTGTGTCCGGCTATGCGTGTGGGGCCATTGATGTGCTGTGTGAGTCCAAATTAGTTAAGTTATCCACTAATTGTGATACTGGGCCAGGGGGGCGGTAGACAACAGCAACAATAAGGGGTAAGGGGCAAAAGAGTCAGACAGAGTGGACTTCAAATGAAGTGAAAATGAGAGAGGGTGGGGTAGGAAGGACTCTTTATATACAGTTAGGTGAGAGAAGGACACCCACACCACCCTCTACTTTGTTGCCAGGTCTGGGGGTATGTGTAAAATGCAGGCCTCCATAGGAGAGAGCAGCAGCAGAGGTAGAGTCAGAGGAGGAAAGCCAAGTTTCAGTGAGAGCCAGAAAGTTCAGAGACTTAGAAAGGAGAAGGTTGTGTATGGAGGTTAATTTGTTGCCAACAGATCTGGCATTCCATAGACTGCCAGAGAGGGAGGGGGGTAAGGACTTATGGATAGGGTGAATGGGTATGAGGTTAGGAGAAGCCAGTGTCCTACTGAGAGTGTATGGAAAGTGGAGGCTGTGTGGGAGACCAGGGTTGGGTGAGATGTCACCAGAGAGTATCAGTAGAGAAAAAAGGTGCAGGAGCACAGACAGAGAAATCAGGTGAGTGAAGAACAATGAGAGAGAGTGAGAGACAATGAGTTATCAGACTGGGGAGTACAGGGAATAGTGCCAGCAAAGAGAAAGCAGAGTAAATAATACATTTTTACAGATAATTGGGAACCATATGCGTACAATAAACAATGTGGCAAACTAAAGTCCAAGAGCAGCAGTCCAGTAATATGGGTTCAAGTGAGGCTTATAAACTTGCTTAGTTCCAGGAGTGAGGGATGATGATTCAAGGAGATAGTTTGATGAATTACCAGTTTAGAATGGTAGCAGCAGAGGATGTGTTGGATTCCAGGTGGATAAATCAGTCCAAAGGCAGGAGATAGAAATTGCAGAGTATAAATATATGTCCAAATCTGTTCCAATTCCTGTGTCAATTCCCTGAATTCATTTCCATTGAACTTGGGCACATAATTTGGGCACTTGAGATTTGGGCAAGTGACCAGGGTCCCAACGTGACCTTGCCTGTTGTTTAAATAGAAGTGCTTTGGGCTCTGATTATGTATGGACTGATCAGAGTAACAAGGAATTTGGGATATCAGTTGAACCTGGGGAGGAGAGGGGTTGGCAGGGCAATAAATTTCAATGTGCAATCAACTGGAACTAAGGGATAGTGAACAGATAAATCTATGAGGAGATTAAAGTTGGTGCAATAAGGTCATCTACAATGGGAGAGGTACCATATACAATCAGATGAGGGTTGCAGGGGAAAACAATTGCATACATAGTGCTGAAATTTGGCAGAGTGGGAGACGTACCATATATATACCATTATATGTATAAACCTTCATATCTCCCACACCAATTGTCATAGAAATGTGAAATTTTCAGGGTACACAGAGGACCCCAAGAGCTGCTGCTATACTGAATTTCTGGGCAGGATCCTCTCTTCCTTCTATGTCACTGTCTGTAATTGTCTGTCATTTGCAACCCCTGTTTATTGTACAGCGCTGCAAATTATATTGGCGCTGTATAAATCCTGTTTATTAATAAAAATCAATAATAAATCCCAATAACAATCAGGGATATTTTCTCCTTAGAGTTGTAGGGGTGGGGGTTGCTGTTTCAAGACCATGGTAACCAAATTAAGTTTGCATTTTTAAATATTTAATTTTTTTATAGGGATTTTCCAGTGGCATATACAACATGCAAATGTTATTTTTAAAAAAGATTAAAAATACACTCTTAAAAGTTTTCATACATTCTATGTGTTATTACAGCTTTTACCCTCCTAATTAGAGTAGTGGCTGAAAAGGACCTCACAACCAAATTGGAGTTCCTGCTCAAGGCAATATACCACCGTTCTAATCCTCAGGACTATAGGGGGTACATATTCTAAACAGAAAGAAATGTATATATACATACATGTAGTACCAAAAAATAGACTACATTTATCCAAAAGGTCATAAAAAATTAAACTTAGCTAGAAAGACATCATCACCACAACCATAGGCCCTGAAAACAAATCACAGCACCCAAAGCGCAGTTTTGGCATGGTGAAAGAGATATTTACTGCCTCAAACAAGACGAGTCTTGACTCAGTTTTAAAGAAATTTCTGTGAGACAGAAATTTCTGTTTTGTGATAATAGTCTCAGTGTTCTAGGATGTAAAAATACAAATAGAGAGCCATTGAGTGTAAGACCTCAGAACAGTAACCTCATCCCCTACCAAATGTGGTTTCTATTTTAGTAAATTTGGAAAATCTGCTGCATCTGGGATTTCTGCATTGTCCAGTGGTTTGTTTATGCATTTGCCTTGTTTAGATGCTGTGTTCTGTCTTTGTAATCACTAAAGTATTTTTTTAATATGTTTTTTATATATAATAGAGGAATATCTTTGTACCACAACAACTCTGCAATTGATACTTCCAGAGAAATGCCATTCAGATCTGCCAACCCCCAAGGGTTTCAAGGATCATCCTTGGGGGAGTGGGCTGGAAATGTGGGGGTCTGTATGTGGGGGGGCTTATTTTGAATCTAGACGTCCCCTTTAACCCCCCTAGCGGTAATCCTGAGTGTTACTCGGGGTGGATTTCACTTGCATCACACTCGGGGTAAGTTTAGAAGCCTCCCTTACCTGCGCCCCACTCTCCAGCGGCGATTTCATAATCCTGCTGTGATGCCGGGACGTTTCTGAATTAGGGAGTTAGATGTCTGAGTTAGGGAGTTAGATGTGATGCACAATGCAGGACTTCTACATAGTGCATCACATCTAACTGCTGATGCGAGCAGCAATAGTAAATTCTGGGGGTGGTGCCAGCGGGAAATATTTTAGTGCACCAAACATTATTGCCCAGTGCCCTGATTTACATTTTGCCCACTATTATCACTGATTTTTTTTATTTTTTTGATAAATTAGTTTTTTTTTCCCATAAATTACATGGTTGTGGTCTATTATTTCATTTTTTTATAATTATTATTTATAATTATTTATTATATTATGATTAATATAATAAATAAATATAATTTTCATACCCTGGCCCAAAAAATCAACAAAAATTTCTATGCAAAAAAATTAGGAACACTTTTTGCATCAAAAAACTTAATAAAGGTTCCCCCATTTGTCTGCCCCCACTTGCTGGGTAATGAGTAGAGTGGTACATAGCACCCCTTACCCATTTCCTAAAATAGATAAATAGGTCCCTAGAAATAAGACACAACAAGAAAATAATCTTGCTTTAAGCATTATTTATCTTTGCAGAGTCTTATTGACCTTTATGTGTCCCATGAAGACCTCTCGAGCAATGTAGACTGTTCTATGAAGCTCCAAAAGTCCTCCAGGAAGACCTGACTGCTGCTTGGCTGTGACAGGACTCCTGTCACCTAGGTAAGTCATGGCTGAAAGGATGACATCCTCCCCTTTTTTTTTTTTTGTTTTTTGATTTTTTTTCTAGGCATTTCAAAATCTAAAATGTTTTTTTTTAAACTTTCCTTTTTCAGTCTATGGAGGCAGCCGAGATAACAAACTGCCCCTGGATACATCATTGAGCACCCAGAAAACTGAATAGAAAAGCTGCTGCCTCCTGCTGCTTGGTCCAATGTTAAAAGTTATTTGCAAGGGTTTTTGAGCTGTAAAACTGCGCAAAAACGCATGAAAAAACTTTTGATATTCTAGTTGTATGAGAACATAAACTATTTGTCTCTTTAAATTTAATGCCCTGTATGGACCAATTATTTGTCCTGGAAACAAAACTAAAGTAAGCATTTTTTTATTGATGGTAGCATGGAATAAAGAAAGACTGGATGGAAAAGCAAGTTGTATTAAGAATTAAATACCACTTTGAGTGGCTGATTTCACTCATTGTAAGATCACAGCTGATTAGTGCTTAAAGTGAATTGTGCTTAAAGATATAAACATACCTCTCATACATACACACTAATATTGCTAAATTGATCATCCAATGGCTGCTTCACTGGCATGTCTGTCACTGACTTTTATTAAAGGGTTGTGGCCAATGTCAGAACTGACATCAGTGCAGCACTTGGGGAAAGTGCTTGGGAACAGTGTGACTGTTAAGCAAGTAAAATCACAGCAATTATTCCCAATTATAAACCACAAATTGTTTATCTAATGGTGCATGAAATTTCACTTGTTCTCTTAGCACAGAACAGAGAAGTGAATTCAGATTGTCCCATGCTGACTAAGGTTCCTAAATTGGCTAAGGAAGCCGTTTATTGTGATTTCAGCAAAAAAAAAAAAAAATTATAATCATTTAAACCTTTAGCTGATTAGACTCAGACTAGTTTACTTTCCACTCACCTCTAAACAGAACTTGTATTAAAAAGAGCTCACCAGAAAAAAATATAAAAAGGTAAAAACTATTTTAAAAAAAAACTATTTAAACAATTTAAAACTATTTAAACTAAAAGGTGAAACTATTTTATAGACACAAAATAATGACCCTAGTAGATTTATTAAGCTAATGTCATCCAGTAAGGTTTGGATCTACTTTTGGAAAATTTCCCTTGTGAGAGCAAATGTTGGAATTGTGGGAATAAAATTGTTAAATAGCATTTGGTTTTATATATACATAGAGAAAAGGGAATTACATGGGAAAATATTATCTCAAGACATCTATACGAGGTTTTTGAAGTCTTTAATTTGTCTTCACATTTGCTTTATAAATGAGCATGTTCAGTAAACAAATAACACTATTCACATTGATGTTGCCTATTTATGCTGTAAAATAAATACACTTTTTTACAAATGTAACATCCATAATTGATTACATACAAATCCCTGGGTATGTCAGATTCATTCTGTTAATCACTCATTAAGTAACTCATCCTTTTTAAAATCTGCATTGTTAAAACGTGTGAAATGTCTTGAAATTATAAAGTCTTTGAATATTTAACTAAACTAACAAAATAACTTGCATTTTCCACTGCAGACATAGCAATGTAGTTTCTGAAGGATGTAGAGTTAGATAAATTAGAAGATATTATTGTAATATTTTAATGAGATCAACAAAATAGTGAATAAATGTAGTAGGAGCTTGTACTGTTTACAGTATTATTGTGCCTCTAAATTTATGTGCACATAAAATCATTTTTTTTTGTTAAATGGGAACTAAACTTCTTGGTGGGTGGTGAGCTTTTGCTAATATCAGCAAGTGTGCATGACATACCTGTGTGCATCACAACACGTTATGTGCCATAGCAACGATCGCCCCTAGCAACGGGGTCACAAGACAGCAGTGAGTCAGACAGCAGACTTCAAAGTTGCAGTTCAAACAGGCTCCTGCCTGTCTATTTATTAGCACTTAAACAAAATAAATGGCTCGGCTGAGCAACTACATACAATTATTTAGATAGTCCCTCTCTGACTAACAGTAAAGCATTTTATAGCATAAGCAAAACAAGGCAGTCTTTGGCTAACAAACAAACATGTTCCACTCACATGACTCAGTGCTGGTTTAAGGCCGAGCTCTGTTCCCCCCACAGCTCTGGGAACTCACTGAGCTCCCTCCTATGCACCCTCCATCTTGTAACACAGTCCAGCCTGCAACACAGTGGCTGATCTTCTTCCCTCAGCCTCTTGCTGATCAATTTCCCAGCCTGGAACCCTCGGGCTCACTCTCAGCATTGCATTCACTCTGGCTCTCTCTTTCAGGCTGGGATCCACTCTGGCTCTCTCTCAGCCTGGCATTCCTCTGGCTCTCTCACAGTCTGGAATCCACTCTGGCTCTCTCTCAGACTTGCATCCCTCTGGCTCTATCCCAGTCTGGTGTCCACTCCGGCTCTCTCTTAGCCTGGCATCCCTCTGGCTCTCGCCCAGTCTGGAATTCACTCTGGCTCTCTCCCAGCCTGGCATCCCTCTGGCCCACCCTTTAACTCTTTCTTTCTGAAAACCTACACAGAGCTATCTACTCATTATTCCCTGGAGCCTTTTTTAACCCTTTTCTGACCTTAGTAGTGACACTGTGTCATACAACCTTATGGATTGTTTTTAACAAATTGTAATTGTTAATGTTTTGGAAATAAAGCTGGAATTTTATTGTTTTGAGTTAGTATTTATGTGTTCAAAAAGTATGCCTGAATAGTCCTATATTGCTTGTTTTGGTATATATTCATCCTTACAGAATATTGATGTCACTTAAACTGATCTGTGAGGCACAAATTGCTTATTGTTCAAGACCCAGCAACCTCTGGAAGAACTCTATGGTTTCATGGAACCCTGGTTAGACTGTAGGCTAAACTGGTCAGGGTTATCCCCTATTCCTGTATCATTGTGTTTGTACTGTCTGTTTGTGTTTAGTAGGGGTGCAAGTTTGTCATCTGAAGCCTCTGTTTATTGTATAGTGTTGCATCATATGTTTGTGCTTCATAAATAAAAAATATTATTATTATAATAATAATTAATAATATAATAATACATGGCCATACCTAAAACTATGCATGGTGTTATAGAACTGTACAATTTTCAACAACAGTGAATAACAGCATACACTGGCACCTCATTAAGTCCATAGGACTTAGTTTTTCTTTTACAATTAGCTTGACTCACATAGAGGACAAAAACACAGGCTAGAGCTTTAAAACCTTGATTAAAGTAGTGTAGAGCAAAGTTTCTCAACCAGGTATCCACTAGATCTTGCTAGGGTTTCCTTGAGCAAGGAGCAGTCCTTGTGGTCAGATACCACTGACTTCAATAATCTTTTTTGGTAGTATGTCATTCTTTCCATTAGCCAGCAATATAAGAGGCATTTTTACTATTTATTACCACACTAATGCACTGTGAGTTGTTAATATAGTAATTATTGCAGCTGTTCTTTAAGGAACCTAAAGTTATTTCAAGGGGTTCTCCATGTTAAAACTGCTGTAGAGGATACATTAGTATACAATTGTCTCAGGGTTAGTAGGCCTTACTGGTGTGCCTTAATGGCTACATTTTCTAATAGGGGGTGTAAAAAAAGAAAGTGATGTGAGGTGGATTAGCTGAACAGCACCATGCTGTAAGAAAGGCAGTTTTAAGAACTGATGGTCAGTAAAAAGTGAACAATGTACTTTGGACATCACAAAATGAGAAAAAAAGCCATATGACCATAAGAAATGAAAATGTTAAAATACTGCAGAAAGCATCAAAAAAAGTTTAACTAACCCCAACCCATCCCAATGTGGTTTGTCAGGTTTCCTTATGAACTACAATAAAGTGTTTTTTTACCTTTTCTGTGCCCCCTCACCCTTTAATAGTAGGCGGTCATATTTTGCCTACTTGCCATACATCAAAATTATGAATAGTTTTATTGTTTAAAAAAATATTCTGGATGAATCTGTACATAAATGCACAAGGTTCTCAAATATCAAACCTGAAGGATTCCCCCTTTAACCTATGGTAGCGGAATACCTCCTCAGTCCAAAGTACTATTATATCATAGTGACCATATGATTAGGATAAGGATGACTGGCCTCTCTATGCTGTCACAGACTAGCGGATGCATGGATGCTGGCTGTTCGTTCTGTTCGAATGGTTAACATATCTATAATGCTAGGGAAAACTAAAATTGGGAATGGAGCAACCAATGGTTATGCACATTACATACATGACATGTTTTATTATCATATGTTCCCTTTACTTCAATTTGCCTAGCTGCACACTTAACACTTAACAAAAAGGCCACCCATATGGTAAGAAGGCTTATGTAGTAATTGATCAGAAATCCTGGTTAAATGTTAAAACAGCAAACATGTCAATATGTGATTTGCATCAAGATGTATTTCTAGTGTATATGTGAAAATAATTCCCATAATGTTTTGAATTTTTTTTAAAACTTCTAGAAATAAACCATAATTATATGTTACTAAAATGAGGGGCCCTGTTGCCTTGATATCCCTATGAATCCAACCAAGATGATAAAGTTTGAAAGTCTCCACATTATTTTGATGTTTTTGATATAAGAAGATACTTCTTCTGTAATATTAGGGGTCTTTATTGCACAAATAGTGTTAAAGAGCGGTACGTTTTTTTTTTTACTTTTTGTACCATTTGATGTTTTCTTTTTAATTATGGGCTTAGATGAGTTAGAGTGACTTAATTAGACAAAAAAAATCTTCATCATTAAACTAATTCGTTCCTACAATACCGTATTGTTTTATTGCGTTTATTGTTAAATATCCTGTAATATATGTGTAATATGTAATGATCTCTTACAGTCTTTTTCTTCTGGATTTTTTTCATACCTTTTGAATATATTGTTTTAAAAATGCCAGGTCTTCACAGACTCGGAGGGCTTGATTTATTAAAATTCTCCAGTCTCGAAAGGATACACTTTAATCAGTAAAGCTGAGTGATCCAGCAAACCTGAAATGGATCTGGTCTAGGATTGAAAACATTTGCTAACAAATAGCAAATTACTTTTAAGAAATCCATTGCACCCAGCTTCACCAAGTGTACCCTCTCCAGCTTTGGAAATCTTTAATAAATCAGGCTCACAGATGGGAATATGTTCCATGAAATGGCAGATAACTACTAATACAACAATTTTACACATAATGTCATTTGGCAGATTCCAGAGTCTGTATTGTGCAATGAGGCTTTAACATTTAAATAGATGGGAATAGGGTTTGTGAAAACAAAAGGTGTTTAAATTTTTACCTTCAGAAATCATTGCTACAGCCTTGGCATATTACCTAGGAAGCTACCTTCAGGCACTTCAAGGTCTATGTGCTGACCAACACAAATGCCCGCAAGCTGCAAAAGTTGTTGTCCATGTTAACATCTGATTTTAAAATAGAACTTAAAAATTTCAAAATCAACCAGCAGTTACTGGTTTCCAAAACAAATTAAGTTGGTTAGGAGTATGTAGAAGAAAAGGAATATTACTTGGAGAGCCACAGTAGGGTCAGCATAATGAGGGTATTTAGATATAAGATTGAATATGATTGTTAGGGAGCCGAAAGAAGATCTGGAATAAAAATAATTGTTTTAATGAACCCTCCTTCCTCTGGGGACGGCAGTACAAAATCAGCAATGTTTGGAATAGCAAAAAGAACACCAGGTTGTTGTCAACAATGGCTTTGGGTGCTAAATCTGTGTCTGGATGAAAAGCACAAGTCTCAGGTAATAAGATTGTGCTTTCTGTATGTAATTCAAGGCTGATTTTTAAATTCTGACTAAAGTGTGTATTGAATTTAAAGTTTTACATGCAAATGGTAAATATGTGTTCTTCTGCCCAGCTGCAAAGTGGACTAGGCTATGTGCACAGCTAATAAAGAGCTGATAGATTCTCTTAATAAAGTTACTGCTTTTCAGGGAATTTACAAGCCATATTTAAATAATAATTGTAAGTAAAGAAAGCTTTACGTATAGCAACTTTCTTTATTTTTTATTTTCAAGACATTTTTTGTTTGTATTTTTTTTTACTGTTACCAATTAGTATAGCAATTTGTTTCACTATTTCTTTATTTTTTTTTTTATAATTTTCTTAGACCTAACAGCTTACATGAGAATCACAGATATATGATAATCCTGCAATTAATATTATCTCTAACCGCTTTCTCTAGTTAATTGCTCCATTCAGCATGTTTAGAGCTGCTAGAGGGAATGCAAGCATTCCAAAATTTGGTAAATTAAAGTTCTGCATGTGCTATAAAACATACAAAATGTACCCCATGATAAGAATTAGCAAGATTTATGCTACTGAATTCTTCTCACGTTATTCAATTGGAATAATTTGCACATTATTATGGAGCATATAAAGAGTTCTTTTCTAAAGTTTCCTTTAAATAGTCACCGTGGACTCATTAGAACATTACTTGCACCATCCTTTAATCAGTAATTTGTCCTTCTCAAATAATAGATCATCATAATGTTATATGACAAGATACATCTAATTGTAAGTAATAATCTATGCATGCAGTGTTGAGAAGAGTGCTGAATAAGCAAAAAAAAAAAAAAAAAAAACAGTGTAAGAACAAAATAGTACTTAGTTTACACAGTATAGAGCCTTTACCCACCTCCGCATAGCCATATAAAATCTTCAATCAAACACAAGGGAAAATTAAAAGGTAAATTCTAGCCAAATGCAAATAATAAAGGGAATGGAGAGCTGTTCTATAAATATTTAATTCTTTGCATATTTTCCCTACTACATAAATTCTCCACCAACAGCTGTAGCTGCAACCATTGTTTAGCAATTCATTTTCAGATTCCCAACAAAAGCACTGACTTTGCTCTTCCCTTGGCTTGGCCTACCTTGCTTCCCCTTTATCAGCCTTCTAAAAACAAAGCAGATGTTTTAGGAAGGGGTAGTAGGGGGAACTGAGCTGCAGTGAGAATAACTTGCAAATATCACCACTTCTGCTTTACATTAGATGAATTGCTTTACAATGTCATGTTATAAGAGACTAGACATCCTTTGCAAAGGAGAGCCCTATACCTAACACCTAATAGACTCAACATTACCAAAGGGGCATCATATTGCTAGAGTTATGCAATGTCTAGCCACCTATACAAATGTCATGGCAGTAATATTAAGAAATTGGAATTATGCTGTAATACAGTATATGTTGTTGGAAAATAGGGTACAAACACGATTTACCTAATAAGTGCAGCTGAGAAGGTGAAAATGGTAAATGGTGTCTCAGACTGCCAAGTATCAAGGTCTATGTCACCAAGAAATAGAGTATTTTGTAATAGAATACTGACCAGTAGTGAAAGGAGAATATGCCTAGGTTCAGTTCGCTACAAGTTCAGTGAACATTCTTAGAAGTTGACAAACCCATTTGAGTTGGACCCATACAAGAGAACATTAGAATGGATAGTACTCATTGGGGATGTCCCAACCTTACATTTTTCATTACAACTATTTATTGTAACTGCTGCTGAAAGCCAATTGCTAACATACATGTTGAACAGGGTACCCATTAGCAGATGGTTAATAGGGTGCCACTGAGAACCTTCCTTGTCATGTAGGTTGCAAAGTTACAAAAAAAAACAGCTGCAAGAAAAAAAGAAGTAAATGTAAAAGTGTGCAAAGGGTTGTGAAAACTTTAAACAGCTAATATATAATATACCCTGCAAACGCATGCTGATGAACCAAACCTCATCCCTAGAGACCATCAACCGGTAAAATAAACCAGAGGGTAATCACCTGCAGATCATCTGTCTGCCTGCCCTGACCTATACCTGGATTACGCTTGTCTGCCGCCTGCCCTGACCTGTGCTTGTACCTGGACTACACCTGTCTGCCGTCTGCCCTGTCCATCAGTCCGCCTGGCCTGTACCTCCTGCTGTCATCTGAGTACCTCATCTGCGCTCTCCCTACACTGGAGCCCTATGGGTAGCTCCCCACTGGTGGGGAGAGCCTGGGGGCCGGGGCCAGGTGTTTTCCCCACAGAAAAGTAGACGGGTAGCCATTAGAATCACCAGCTCATCATCCCTTGCGGGGTGCTCTGGTTTAGACTAGGAGACACTTGGACTCCATGCCCCAAGTAATCCCGCGTCACCTGCCAGGGGGCGCAGCCCTTACATAGGGAATAAATCAGGAAACTGGAAGGATTTTTGTGAAGGTTTAAATTTGAATCCCATTAGAAAAGTTTCTTTTTTTTAACACTTAGTTTATTTAAAAAAGAAAACTTTTAAAGAAAACATACAAAAAAAGAGAAAAACTGTACATAACTAGAATAGTTTCTAAACTAATGTTCACATGGCTATAACTAGCAGGGCTACAAGCTATCCTAGAAAAATGCCACTCCATAGGTAGGTTTTTCCCATATTTAAATATGAATGTACTTGTTGGCTCTGCGTTGCAATAATGCACGTATGTTAATGTTAATATTGTTATATCAAACTCTAATGTGCATTACATTCAAGCAGCCCATTCAAATCAATAGCCTGCCAATGGAGCAGTCATAAAATCAGAAATGCACCAGGTTTCAGGTGCAGCACACCATGGATAGCAGTGCTTCACTGGAGATATGTCGCCCTGGATCATTGGAGTGTAATTAATGATATATAGATGGCATTGCATTTTTTTACACTTAGTTAATGGTCATAAAAAAACATGATTTAATAAAATGCACTACAAGTGACCAATATAAATGGGCCCTCAAGCAAACCATTAGGGAAGGAAAAAAACTGCACTACCCTCATTGACATTTTGGGTAGATAAAGTTATTAAACTCATGCGCATGGACTAACTAAAAGCGTACCTAAACTAGACTAGACAACCCTTAAAAAAAAGGGTGCAGCACCACCACCTAATTCTCGATTGCCTAGGCGATCGAGAATGAATGAGAGTGCAAAGCCTTCAGGAATACCCACATCTGGCATCCCAGGAGGGTCTTGGGCATCTTGGGCATGCACAGAAGGAGCCTTTTTGCGCAAAGAGAAAAGAGATTTTTTTTCATTCTACGTAACCCAATCTCGCACCTGGGTCGGTTCTAATTCAGGCAGACCTGACCTGAAAAACACGGAGTTCAACTTTGCGAATTTGTGTTAAAAAAAAAAAGGCAAACTTCAGATGAACTCTCAATGTGGTGCTTCCAGTCAGCTGTGACTGCAGATGAACTCTCAATGAAGTTTCTCTATTAGTTTCTCTATTGATCTGCAGTTCAGTTGCCAAGGTCACCGGGCTGTACTTATCAGCGTTCGACCACCCGAAAAATATTGAGCTATTCAATCGAATAGCTGCCGAATCAAACTGCCGTTGAAACACATGGACCTGGAAGATTCCCATGAGGAACTGTTTGAGGGACTGTCTGTTTCCCTGTTTTAAAAATAGAGCCCATGGGGTTGGAGCTTGGGGCCACCTTCTTTTGCTTTCTACACTTTACTAATAGTCCTTTAATTTGTTGGCCACATTCACTCACCAATAGTGAAATGCTACAGACTGGGAGGGGGATAGTCAGAACCTTATACTGGAGCTGGAGTCTGATGTGCAAGAATATCTAGTTATGTTAAGTTTACCATCTGTATACTGAACACAGGTTCACTTTAAAAAGTTTATTCTCGTTTTTCTGATGTATTGTTCTTTTTAACAACTTCTGATAAGTAGCAGAAAAAGTATTATTAAATGTTTTAAACATGTCTTTGAAATGAACCAAAGCAACCATCTGGCACTCAGAAATTGCTAAATAACCTACATTATTCTAAATCAAAATCTTTAAACTGGTGCATAAAACTGTCTACTGCTATTCTTACCTTTCTTATGTACAGATTAATGAGGCTATAAGTACAGTACTTTTTCATAAATATAAAGCTACGAAGTAGAGTAATATTACATGATTCCGAATGACTTCATTTTGCCTTTTTCAGAATTATTCAGTCAAAACTAAGAATCAAAGCACAGCTTTGCTGACACTCTAAATAAGTAGAAAACTCCAAATAAGTAGAATATATCATCTGTACATATTTATCTTTACCAAAGGGCAATTTATAGAATGTACACATATGTCTATCATGCACACATATACCTAACATATATCTACATATACTTAATTTTTAGTATTACAACTTGGAATTAAAATTGATATCAGCAAATTTGATTTACACAAAATAATTACAACTTTAAAGGCTGAAATAATATATATTCTACAACCATCAAGCCAGTTAAACAAAAGCTTAATGCTATCTGTGTTCTTAAAAGTCAGTTGAAAGCTATATTTGGTAAGTCAGAGGTACCATAATGGAAAATGAAGTGAACGTGAAGTCAAGAATGAGCAGTGGTCAGGGCTGCTGATGATCATGAAGGAAAAACTAGACAAGTGCTATAAATGACCATGACTTCTGTGAAATTTTGTGCTATTATAAATAGCCAAATGTGAAGTGAAAGGTTCAGCATGGTACTATACATATGTAAGAGGGAGTAGGGTGGGGGTGGTACACAAGAACCCTGGTGTTGTAGGTAACCAATAGTTCATTTGAAGGGTGTTATGCATAGCTAGTGATGAGCTTTAATTTTGGCTAACTGGATAATAACAAAATCCACCCAGAATAATTTGATAATACCAATAGTTTGCTTTAAAATCTGTGGCAGTCAACATTTTGCACTGGTTATGGACACAAATAAATAGGCAGTTTGGGGGCATCTGTGGGAACACAGATAATCATGCTGTATTACAGCATCAGTACTAAACCGTACTAAACAATGAAGGTGGTTGGATAGTTCCAATTGGAGTCAATTCTTATTCTGATTAGAGCTATTCCACCCTCAGGATGCAACTCAGAAATTTAGATCTCCAAGGCAAAAGTACCTGTGCTTGGGATCATCCAATGACAGGCTGCAGCATTGTCATGCCTGGCTCTGCCCTTCACAGAAGACCATGACCAACGTCAAGAATGATTTTAGTGCAGACCTCTATAATAAAATCTTGGGGAAACAGCTTGGGGAAACTGCTTAGGAACAATGTGACCATTAAGCAATAACACCACATACAGCTTAAAAGCCTCTTCCAAGTTGGTAATGGTGTTTTGCAAGTCATGTTTAAAGTCACAAAAATAGGATGACCCTCTCTCCACTGTATTTTTGTGTAGATTGGAACACTTCCACCATTACAATGCCCAGCTCCCCATTACCTTTTTACAAATAACCTGCCTATTAACTAAAACAAATGTCCACAAATGAGTAACAAGATTCAACACAGGGTTCACTTTCAAGTCCAGGTTTCATGGAATTCATTCAGTTATGACAACACCTCACTTCTCGCCAAATTACCTGAACTTGGAAATATTTGCATGTACATAATTTTACATATTTTCATTCGTTTTGCTAATAGAAAATAGAACATTTGTTTGATTTGTAAATACGTTCACAATTTTCTAAATAAGAAACATACTTTAAATGTCACACCTAATAGTTCAGATTGCAAAATTAATAATGTTTTTTTTAGCACAGGAAAACGGGAAATATTTTGGTATCATAGGTACTGATAAATGTATTAAGAAATAGTCCAGTAGTGTGAATAGGCCAATAGTGTGACAAATGATACTGACTTAGATGTAAGACCCAGAGTGGTTTACTGTAAGAGTCAGCAGTGCAGATTCATTCTAGGCAGACCCTGAACACTGAAATGTCTGAGGTGTAGCCTACTGATATTTATGTCTGTATTAACAGTTCTTCCTAGACCTGCTGAAGATCCAAGGTCATAGTTGGAATGCTTGTAAAACCTTCAATTCCTTTAAAACATCAATGATTAACCTTTAGTAGGGGTTACCTACAGACATGTGCTTTTATTCCAAAATCAGATAAATAATAGATGGGACCAGCTTAAAAAAAAAAAAAAAAAACACAATCTTCCCCAAATCCATCATAAACAGTATATTGTAAGTTAGCTACAATTAGCTACTGCTGCAACATCTTTCTGGAACATAGAAACTCACAAGCACAGCCCAGTTTATTTTTACTCTTTAATAAAGGGGTGTGTGTTGTAGTCCTATCCTAGTTCCAATGTGCTAACAAAAACATTGCCTAGAAGAAAAGTAAGCCAATAACATGGAAAAGATATTACATTTCTGGCGCATTCTGTACCATGTCTCTATAACAAATGTCATGATTTCAAAGAAGAAATTTTGGACTTAAAAAGCTTTTATATAGGTTATATATTTTATTTTACCTAATTTGACAATTGACTATAGGACCCAATACCAGGGACAAAATAAGGGATTATTGGACCTGAGCAGTACTCAGGAGTTTCCAGCACATAAATATCAACAAGCAGCCGATCTTTACATATGCCTGGGGCTTTCAAGTTCTGGCACTTTTTTTTTACAAATTTTCCAAGTCAGTAAAAGCCCGTGAAGGGGAACAGCTGTCATTGAAAATGACGACTCAGCCTGTGAATATAGGCTGTGCATGTGTACTTCAATACTGGACAGTGGCTGAGCAGCCTAAGTGCCTGTGAAGTGTCATCAAGTGCAGCGTATTATTTCCGTGTGCCACTATAGGTTCTAGCTTAAGCCCTTAGACTGTTCTGTATTGAAGTTTATATTTTACTTACAACTTTTTCTTAGAAAGTTTTGTTTCCTGTTGATGATTCAGGAGAGCCATCTAGGTATTTTTAGAGTCTTTTGGTACAGTGTCTCCAAACCATTTATTTTCATTATACTATTGGCTACATAGCTCCAAAAGTTTTGTATGATTTTACAGCTCCATAAACAATGTGTTAGATGTGCTTCTTTCATCTTGCATTTAGGACATTTATTTTCTTGTTTGTTCCTCTGAGATGTTGATAGGGTCTGTCAAAAGCAGTGTAGGCTCAGTGAACAATTTACAATTGTTTTATTTTCTATGTCTCTGCAGGTCCTGTTTTGTCAAATCTTCATAGCCCATTTATCAAAGTCTGTGCGGTGATATCTGTTTAATTCTCTAGACCAATGTTTTGCAGATTTTTCAAGAGAATGACTTGCTTTGCCTGCTGAAAGGCAGTACATTAAACTTGACACATTATTTTTCAATTTACAATTACTTTTTTTTAATATGTCAGGAATCAGAAATCCATAAAAACAAGCTGATTAACAGCATTTAAATGATGGTTTTACATAATGTCAATACTTTGTGATAAACTACAAGCTGTTGACAGGATAAAAAGTTAAGGAACATGTTCTTTTATTATTCATAGAACTTTATGGGGGATTTTTGAAAAAGTCAAGATGGTAGAGTATTAGACTTGGCGTAATTATTTAATTGCATAAACTGTAATGTTCCATCAAGTACACAAACTAAATAATTGTATTTGTGTAAGGTAAATGAATGATTCTAGTAAAGGATGAACATCCAGACTCTGCATGGCTCAGAGAACAGGCAGAGATGAAGAGCACCCTGCAACATCAAGTGGTGGTAGAAAACAATAGCCTAAAATACACTCTGTTGGACCTTCAGAGGAGGTAGGGGGCTTCCAGTGTAACAAATAGAATATAAAGACATACTAGATGTACTAGACGATCCTAATTGGATGAAGTGAAGCAGCCCAGTGTCGGGTTTTAAATTTTTAACAAATATTGCTGCCAGAAAAATTGGTGCAAAATTTCAAGGAATTATAATAAACCAATATGAATAAATATGATTGTATTTATATTCTAAGGCAAAAAAAAGGAAAGCATTTACTGTTAACCTGACAGGTATTTGGACAGGTAGCAATTGCACAAATGCTTAAAAAGTGTAAATACACTTGAGGATATATATAGTATGCATTGTCTTTCAAAGAGATCATCATACCCCTTTGGAAAATGCTCCAAAACCCATAACTAAACAAAAAATATGACAGCTATGCCATCTTTAGATGTGGCGGCTGCATTTGTTTAGTTTTGTTTTTTTCAGGATTTTCTCTTTTTTTCACCTGGTTATCCTGCCAGTAACACACTTCTTCCTATGTATTTTAGTGTTTTGGGCATAGCAAAATAATAAAGTGAGTGTATGTTCAGATTTTTTTCTTTCTTTTAGTATTAAACTATTATGCCATCTTGTAACTTTTATTTCTTATCGAGTTATACAGGGTCTTGACATTTCCACTGAGCCCAACAAAGAATGTTGCATGTTATCTTGTGGGAACTCTGAGAATAGTGTCAACAAAATGAAAGGCAACCCTTTATACTGCAAACCAAACAAACGTGATCCTCTGAAATTAAGCACTGTTTTATGATGAGTGTTAAACAACCCTGCAAAAAAATACTTGATTTTACATTTTTTGATGCATTTACTGTTATGTCTCTCATTATTAGTGTTGCTTGAATTTGACTCAGTTTGGTTTGAGGTTTGATTAACCAAACTAAGGCAGAAATTCTAGAACTGTAATATCAGTTAAAATCAAAGTTTATCTTGCCAAGAACTGTAAACCCGATGTATTTGCTGGTGGTTTCCAACGTCAATTTTCGGCTTGTCAGGGGCAGAATCTAACATTGGCTGGTATGTTTGTCAAATGCAGTTCCAGGACTGTTTTGTGGATCAGGCAATCTTTCCGTTTGCCTGATCCAGAGAAGGGCCCCTGTTGTAGGTATGAAGCGCAGGAACCTAGTAAGAAGCTTCTATTGCTATCATGGCCAAATATCCTAAGCCAATATGACTGGCAAAGTTTTGGCATTTACTTGTGTTAGAGCTTGTCTTTCTTTTCCTATGCACATTCATACTTGCTTATGAGGTTAACACTCATAGGACCTGAATTATTAAAGCTCCCCAAGGTTGGAGAGGATACACTTTCATCAATGAAATTGGGTAATCCAGCAAACCTGGAATGAATCTGGTCCATGATTGAAAACCTTTGCTAGCAAAAAATCTAATTACTATTCCAGGTTTTCTGGATTACCCAGCTTCACTGATGAAAGTATATCCTCTCCAGTATGGGGAGCTTAAATAAATTAGGCTCACAGTGACAGTCAAATTCATAGCAGGATGTAGTGTAAATATTTGAAAGGAATCTTTAGGCGACTGCAGGTCTCTACCCTGGTAAGCAACAGTATAGCTGCTTGAGTTTAATAATCCCAAAGAAAATCACAATAATCCATCCTTACAGAAAATTCACGGAACTGTCAAATTGTTATACCTGGAATGTTGTAGTTACAAACATGTTTTGTAATTTGGCAACTGAATCATTCTTTAGGTGACATCTTTACTGAATGCAAATAAACATTTATGAATGATTCATTCTTCAAGTAATGTTTCCATAAAAGTTTCTCAGAAACCAATGGAAAATGTCACCTCTGCTTTGGAAAGTGCTAAATTTAATTTGTACAAATGCATAAAATGTTCTTTGTGTTTCCACATATCTTCCCTAGAAATATTAAGAAGACTAGCAATGTGACTAATTAGAGTCTACAAGTGTTCTTTATGTTTTACACCTTTTGCAGCTCAAGTGATAACTTATGAAGTGCAGCGAAGAACATATTTCATTATATGGTGTCGCTGGCAGGTGTGGCATTTGAGTAATTTCTTCACCTTGAAGGGTGACGTACTAGTTATTTAAAACCAAGTTCACAGGTTAGATATTTTAAGTCAAACTAAATAATGGTGTAAGAAAAGACAGGAACAAATGAGGAAACCTTCACATTCACCTTTAACTTTATTGTTATGTTTTTTTTAAAGTTTAACATTTTTTCTCTTGCAATTTGTTTAACTTTATGCAAGCTCTAAACAGCATGGCATATGTAGGCAGCACCTTATTAGTGTTCCACTAAGAAAAAAAACACATCCAAGATGATTCTGGTATTATTAACCCTGTCATTAAAAAAGAAACTTGTAACACAAATGAATCAAAGGTATAGCAGAAGGGGTGCAATAATCTTTATCATCCCCCCTTTTTGAATCAATCAATCTGCTGCTTACTCATGACTGGATATACTCAATTACCATATTCTGAGAATGCAAAGCATCCCAATGTAATGAACTTTAAGTAGACCTATCAGCAAAATTTCAACTTTACTCTATATCGCCAAAGTGGTAAAAACTAAATGGGAAGCCCAGAGCTTCCTGGGATACCTATGTCACGCATGGGCAGTGAGAGACGCACATTTTCTAATATTTACCGGAAGACACAGGAAATAGATGGCTTGACCCATAGGTTCCTCTGTGACAGGACAAAGAAAGAATCCAGGACAGTGTGAAACTGAATAAAATCTGATTGTAGAGGGATTGAGGGCTCTGCAGAAGTAAAGGTAAGTGTCATTTTTTTATTTAATGAAAGTTCTCCTTTAAAGAACAAAAGTTGGAGAGAACTTTTACGATTTCACTGAAGCTAGTTTAAATTCACTCCTATAATTCACCTCCAGCCAAATAAAACATAATCACTGGAATTAAAAGGATTTAGAAATTAGATTTAATCATCTTATTAGATTTGTTTTTTTCAGAGTTGGATACACTTACAAGTTCATATATCACTTTGTACTGCACTTTTGTAGTCTTAAAAATATAATTAAATAATCCTGTTTTTAAATTTGATAAAAACAGCCAACCCTTTAAAATTAAAAGCTGTTTTAAAGCATAGCAAAGCAATCTCATCTCTTTTCTATACTTGGATTCATATTAGATTGTGCATATGACAATTATATAAATTTGAGAGGTGACCTTCATGTTTTTTGTTTTTTTACACAAATATCTTGGTGTTTTTATGTGTTGTAAAATATTAAGATTGATTAAAAAAGGGGGGACGATAAAGATTATTTCACCCCTTCTGCTATACCTGTTGATAATTTATTTCTGAAATTAAAGTACGTTTACAGAGTTTTTTCTTTTTAACAATACATATTATACAATAGTGATGGACTATAAGGCTGATACTATAGATAATATTATTATTATCAGTACTCCCAATACTAATTTTGCCTACAACTGTCACTACTATTTTGACAATGATGCAAATAATAAATTATTCTGATTAATATGGTTTCTACTGCTACCACTATTCATTTTGCCTTTTTCTACTGGTATTATAATACAGGACAAACAACAGTACTTGTTTCAACATTGCTCCCCATAAAAGCACACAATATACTATAAACAAACTCCTAATACCCCAGTGTCGAACAAAAAATCTTGTGATTGAGTTGTGTGGGTAGACAAAGTGGAGATAAACTGTAGGGAATACAATACAAGGCAAAATTACATATAGCAAATAATGGTAAGATGCAGTTCTGAGTTGAGCCCCAGGGCTGGGGGGAAGGGGATATTTCTATACTGGGCTCTGATTAAAAGAGCATAATTTTTGCAATGCTGGAACCTTTATACATAGGGGAGGGGGTCCCAGGAAGTTTACCTACTAAGGGGCCCCAAAATTTCTGATGGTGGCTCTGTTGAACCCTAATTATCTGACGAGTTCTCTTCAATTTTAGTGGGTTGAAACTGTTGTATATATAAAACAATGTGATTCGATTCTGTTTTAAGTGTTGATTGAGTTTTTACTTTAGCTCTTCAAGTGAAGTAAGGGGAAGTCTTCCAATGGAGAACCCTGTTCTAGTGAAAACTGTGTAAGGGAGATACCCTTCATCTGGGTTCGGGATGAGTGGAGGGAACTCCATCCAAAAATAAATAAGATTTCATTTTACATATAATTTAAAATTGATCTTATTTATCATGTAGAGTAGACATGAAGAATGGACATTTTTACTTAAGCATAATGGTAATGGTTTAATAAAGCTCTCCAAGACTTGAGACTATCGACTATCATAGGAAAACATGGGCAATCCAACACACCTGAAACAGATTACTTAGAAATCATTTGCTATGTACAAGATCCATTGCCAGTTTCCTGGATGACCCAGGTTCTCTCATGATGGTCTTCTCCAGTCTGGGAGAGTTTTAATAAATCAGGCCCAATGTTTTAGTGCCTGAGTGTTGAGTTGAGTGCAATGGTATTTACCCTTGTGTTTTGGAGGGCGTCAATGCTTACCTTGTTATGGAAAAGGAGAGATATTTATTTCCTTATTTTTCCTTATGATTGCCATGAACTTTTAAAGACATTCACAAGATGTTGTGTCTGGTAAAAACACAAAGAAAAAATAAATAAAATGAAACACATTTTTGAAAGGAATGTAATAAGAGCTGGAAAAAGCAATCAGTAGTAGCAATGTTTTTTCTATGCTCATGGTCCTAGTAGTAGTAGCTTGATTTCGACCCATGTAGTCATTCCTGTGGCTAAGAGTGACCCTGTTGCAGGATTACTGTAACCACAAAACCTCATTGTATAGCATAATATTGCATATTATTTCATACTTTTATATGATCACCACAATAGTTTTGGAAATTCCTAACTTCTGTCTTTGTAGGTTATTCACGCCAGTCAAGAATAGGTAAGTATGCTAGTTATGTATAATGTATAATCCTGAGAGTGAAATCTTCAAATCATGAGAACACCATGCTGTGCACCATGCTTACAGGTTCATTAAAACACAAATCAGATAAATCAATGGCTCGTTTCATTTTCATATTTTCACTGCACAGGAGCCTGTCAAACTTTAAGAAGTTTTATGGACATGGAACTGAATTGTTTCTGGTAATTTTTGATTATATGAATGTTCTGTTCAGCTGATGTTTGATCTATACACTGATACATAATGTATTTAGTGTTTAACACATATTTCAATGGCCTTTTAGTGTGATTCATTTGTTTTCAGTATCAAATTCCTGCCATTACTAGCATTGGCATGAATTTCAAGCCAATTTCCATGAAGAACCAGGATGAATAATTTGTCTGATCAGCAATGTATCTTCTATCTAAAGCACCCCTAACATTTTAACTTTCTCCAACCTTGACACAATACATCCGACCCTAACACTAAAACAAATCTCTAAAATTGTCCCTAAAAACTTAAAGCGAACCTAACTCTAACATTAGACCTAATTTTAGATATCTATTCTCACCTTCTTGCACTGGAATGTCAGTCCCCATAATGGTGCTGGCTGTGTTAGCTTTCATCCATGAAAAATAAAACATTAGTTATATGTAATCGGCCATCTTATGTGTGGCAGATGGCCATGTCATTCACTTCTTCTCTACCCACAGCCCTCCCTCAATGCTCAAACTACCTTTCAGGACATTCTAACCAATCAGTGTGTTGTCTTCTGTGATTGGTTGGTGCTGATGTCATAGATGTTAGATGTTCCTACAGATCAAGCCCATATCACAAGACACAGATCAGAGACCCCATCCAACTGCCATGTCGGACCCCTGTGCAGTATTATCATCTTCCTCTGTGGAGCCAATTGTCATCCCCATCCACTTTGTAATGCTCATCCATGGAACTAGTTGTCACCCTCATCATAGCTGGTATTCGCATCCGTGTTGTCACTCTTACCCATGGAACAAGTTGCCACCCTAATTCATGTTGTCACCCCCATCTGCAAAGCCCAATATCACCCTCATCTGTGGAGCCCATTGCCACTTTCACCCATGAAGCACTTTGTCAACCTCATCTGTGTTGTGACTCTAATCTGCGTTGTCAACTTTATCCCTGGAACCCATTGTCATCCTAATCTGTGTTGTCACCCCCATCTGTGGAGCCCATTATCATCTTAATCTCTGTTGTCACCCCCACCCGCGGAGCCTGTTGTTATCAAAATTTGTGTTGTCACCCTCACCTGCATTGTCACCCTCATCCATAGAGCCTGCTGTCAGTTTCAGTAGAGTTCATTGTCGATCTAATACCCTTTGTCACCCTCATCTGCATTGTCACCCCACCTGTAGAGCCATTGTCACCCTAATCTGTGTTGTCACCATAATCTTTGTTGTCATCCCCATCCCTGGACCCTGTTGTCACTCTAATCTGTATTGTCACCTCCATCTATAGAGTGTGTCGTCATCCTAATCTATGTTGTCACCCTCTTCTATGTTGCCATCCCCATCTAAGGACCCCTTTGTCACCCTAATCCATGTTGTCACCCTCATCGTCGAGGCAATGCTGCACCCTTTTCTTGCACTTAAAAAAATAATGTTGAGTTTAGGTACACTTTAAGTATTACATTGCTGCTTAGTGGAAGAAAAAAATAGTGCTTGGCGTGGAGTAAATTGCACAATGTCGTTGATCAGCGGTGGAAAAATTTCCCAGAATCACTGAGCTGTGAGAGAGAAATGGGGTTGTTGGCCAGTGGGAGACGTACCTGGCGTTATTGATCAGTGGGAGGATAAAAATGATGTATTGGAAGGATACTTGGCTCCCATTTCCATGGTAGTGATGAGGAAAATTGAAAATTTATTTTTCTCAAAATTTTTTGCAAAAGCAGCATACTTTATTTTTTTAACATCCTTTATTTAAAAGGAGAAAATGATAAAACAATATCAAGGGGTTACAGCCATACAACAGAAAAAAAAAGAAGAGAAAACACACAGAGTGTACAGAAGTAACACCATGTACTAACCCCTTCATCCTGTGGAAAAGAAAAGAATAACGGCCAAGAAGAAAAGAGAAGAATATAATGAAAGTGGAAAACAAAAGCACAAAAGGTTTAAAAAATGTCAGTGACGAAGTAAAGAATATTGTATAATAAACATAAGGTAATTATATAGCCATTGTTGGACACAAAATTGTCCAAGAAACAAAAAAAAATGAAAAATAACATTCATACATAAGAAACATGAAAACAATGCATAATATGTATTCACCTAGAAGGAGAAGAAGGGGAAAGGGGGAATATCTGTCAAGGAGCGCATTTTGTTGCCACCCCTCTTTTGTCACAACTTTCCAGCAGTGCCTAGATAGAAGCTGTGAAATTTTATATATATATATATATATATATATATATATATATATATATATATATATA
>NC_092860.1:128236624-128245660 GCF_032062135.1 Pyxicephalus adspersus | reverse complement strand
GTATATATTTTATATATATATATATATATATATATATATATATATATATATATAAATATATCTCATGTAGTACCAGACATGCTAATGTAAGAAGATCCATGAAGGGCATAGGTGGTGGTGCCCACTAGTTCCACTGCACCAGGAAGAAAAATAAATTCAGGACAGCACAGGACCGAAAAGAGTCTGATTGCGAAGGGATTGAGGGCTCTGCAAAAGTTCCATGTTAAGCTTTTGTAAGTTCTTTATAGTCTCTAACACAACTACCAGTTTTGGGAATGGTGATCAGCAACACGAAGCAGCTGTGAGAACTTTGTAAAAATCCTTTTTGGAATTTAGAATACGCTAACCATACTGCCCAGTGGCCAAGGGGTAGATTTACTAGATGAGTAGAGACCAATTACTTAGCAAAATGAATAAAACAAACCCATCAATGTTCACGTAACTTATTTATTAATTTCAAAACTTTTAGTTCAGCCTCCCTTGTGCCTTAATAAACTTTTTCTCTGTGCACATTCCCACTATACATTGCCAGCAAGTTCATATAGCAAATCCAGAATGCTGACTGTACTTTGCATTAATTCCTAACTCTGTAACATGCTTAACTGCACTATTTTTAGACTTGCATTAGTGGTTCAATTAACAACACAGGAACGGAATAACATTTTGAAGAGAAAAGAGAAAAGAGTTTTCCATGAAGACTTGAGTATTTTTGTTTTTTTATTGTGTTTTAATGAAGTGTAAATTACAAAGTTTCAAAGGAACAAACTGGTATAAAAAAAACATAGAAATTATGAAAAGCTTTGTGACAAGCCTCCTTAGTCCTTTACAACTCAACCTGGTGTATCATTACTTTTGAACTCTCATCTTATAAGTGTATTCAGTCACACTGCAAACCAAGCAAGTATTGGTATGTACCCAGCATATGCATAAAAGATTATAGAGCTAGGTGACACCTTTATATCAGATTTACATTATAAAAACAACATACTGAGCACCAGCGTTACAAATTCATTAAAAGACAAGTCGTCAGCCACTGTCTTGTTTCCCCTACCACATACAGAGATTTTTGACAGTACAGAAATGGGTCACATTCAACATTTTTTAAACTAAGACATTGCCGCAGTGCTAAATCCAGCTTCAGTAAACAGATAGATTGTAATAGAAAGTTCTGATTATTTCATGATGCACATTCTTCACCAACTTTACAGAATAGTGAAGAATTTAAATTCCAAAAAATAGCATATTGTGAATGTTATTATGTGTGTCAAAAGTTTTATTGGCATGGTGATAGTTTCCCTTGAGAAAAAATATTGCTTTACTTTGAAATCCTTGTTTTCTTATGATGCCTGTTTAATATACTGGCTGTGACCAGTGCAATATGCAGTATCAGCTGCAATGATATAGCTATTTGTATTGTACTATAAATACAATAGGAATATTGCTTAAGTGGTTCCTTCTAAGGACTTCATCTAGGCTGTTTCTGATTGTCAGCACATGTGATCCCAATGCTGATGACCCCAACTCCTCTGTATAGAAGCATGGCAGGGAACCTGTACTTTTTCATACATATACTTATTCATTCAAAGTATGAATAACAAGCATGTCAGGCTGGTGTTTTAGTAACATTTTCAGGAAAATTAGTTATTCTTTTGATTCCCCAAGCTAAGGGGAGCCCTTACAGCCAAGAGAATAGCCCACTGAAAGACAACATGAAAAAAACTGGGCTGGTGACCCTGAACCAATAAATCCCCCCAAACTCAGATTGGTTAGCGCAGGACCCATATTCAATAGCACATGATGGGCATTTTTTAGAAACCTGTTGACTGTTTAGACCCGTGATCACCTGGCATCCTTTATTTGACATCACCATCATTTATCACCAATTTACTTTGTTACCGAAATGCCATGCTAATGAAAGCCAACAGCTGCAAAGAAACCTGATGTCCTGTAATCAATTCAGCACCATCACTTTAACCTACAGAAATTTGTTGTTTGTATTCAAACAAAAGGTTCCCAGTCCTCCCCTGTAGCTGCTATAGCTAAACTTCTTTTAAAAAACACAAATTTCCTGATTGACCATTTATTGACTGTTTTCTGCCAATGTTATAACATTGCATTATAGAAAATATATGTTTTTAATTCGCTCACTTGGAATATGTTCCCACGGTTGCCAGAGTTCCCTCAAAAATTTTATTTTGGGGATTTGCAATCAACTCGAAAAGTTGTTAATCAAAAACTTAAATAAAAGTTTGAGTAACAGTTGAATTTTCATGTTGAATTGAAAAATTCTAATTCAATCTCAGTACATTCACTCATCTCCATATCTGACACAAAATCCTGATTGTGTAATCAAACACATTCAATTTATTTACCAGGATCAAGCAAACCCACAGATACTGAGAGTTATACACAATTCAACCTAAACTAGTACATTTTATCATTTGTAATAGCTTTTGTCTTTAGTTTCCATGATTTTTTATGTCCCTCCGGATTAATAAATCTTCATAGTTTGCACCTGCCTAAAAATTAAGTTACTGTATAACTTTCAAATGCTGGTATTGATAAATATAGGAGCAAACACATAAGACTCCTTGTTTAATTTTGCCTGCAAATGAAAACGTGATTGATTATTATTACCACTGGCATTTGCCATGATTTGTATTTGCTCTGGTTATCACAATTTTACATCCTTGTGTAGAAGGAAAAAGTATTTCTTGACAGGAATAAAAAAAATGCATTCTTAGTAAATCCAAAAATCTTCCAACCATTCTCTTTCAGTGGAGACGTGTAAATTAGGTCAATTAACCCATGGGTATATCTGGATGATCCATATATTTTATTTTACGTGTTGATCCGTGTACTCTGGCTGCCTTTTCAAGTGTGGAAGTCTCATACAGTTCCAATTCTGAGTAACTTAATCTTCTGGGTCATGCATCGCTTCTTGTGGAAATGAGACTGTGAAACTTTAGGCCTGACATTTTTAACAGTGTTTTGAAATGTGGTCTTGTGTAAAGCTATTGCTACCGTGGCGGTTAGTGTGGTTTTTTTTATCACTAGTCCTTGACTTTGAAGCAGTCACACTTTAAAATGGATAATCCTAAATAAATACTGTATTTGTCCATTAGCTGAAAATAGCAAAACATATTTCAAATTAGCTGCTTTCAAATAGCTACTGAATATATTCTAGTCAATAACACGAGACTTGGAAAACTATGACTTTTCAGACTGAGTATTTCATGGCATTATATGAACAACTATGTATATATTTATATAGGATTGAGATATAGGTTCACCGCCATGGGTTCACCCCCATTACTTGCAGAGTTTGTGATAGAAAACTTATATATAAGGATATTCATGCAGCATAAAGTTATGATTTTAACCTTTTTTCCCTGGTCAACTGAATGACAAGAGCTCCTATTCAAACACCCCCTGCACAACTCCTTTAGAAGGGATAATTAGAACATTGGGCCCGATTTATTCAAGCTCTCCAAGGCTGGAGAGGATACACTTCACTCATCAGTGAATCTGGGTGATCCAGCAAACCTGGAATGAATCTGGTCCAGGATTCAAAATATTTGCTAACAAATAGCAAATGACTTTTAGGAAATCCATTCAAGGTCTGCGGGATCTCCCAGCTTCACTGATGAAAGAAAGTGTATCCTCTCCAGCTCTGGAGAGCTTTAATAAATCTGCCCCATTGTGTAGAAGAGCATGACAGGCCAGTCAGATCTAGGCCACTGTGTTGTGTTTGATTGCATGGGTATGACTCTTCAGTCTGCTTTTAGAACAGGGTATGATATTTTTTCTGCACCACATCTTCAAGCAAAAGACTTTATTCTGGTAATAAATGTAAAATGAAGATGCTGAAAGTGGTAACCCCAAGTCACACTGGGGGTAGCTAAAACAGTGAAAACCAATAGTAAATAGATGTTACCTGATCCACCGGCATCCTCCTTCGTCCTCCATCATCCTCGCTTCCTCCTCTGCATCTAATGAGCCACCGCATCTAATGAGTTCCTGGTGACGTTGGTGCGTGCGGCCATTTATGAAAATTTATATAATAAATTTTAATGAAAAACAATGTACCCCTTTTAGACATATAAATCTGGACAGAAATGAACCGCCCAGGAGTTTAAAGTCGAACTCCAGAAATAACTTCATCCTACCCCTGCAATGGGGCTAACTCCACACTGCAAAGGGTAATATTGATTTAGGTCTAGTGGCAAGTAAAAAAATATTTAGCATATCTCTTACTCCCTAGGAGCTGTCAACCTTCTCTGTGTTTTCTGTGTTTTCACTTCTAACTGCAGCACTGTACTCCTTAGAGAAGACAATGATACAGAATGGTTGTACAGAGGAGCTTGTATATTGAGTAGCATTTATTCCTTGTGGTTCCTGAGAATCCTTACTGCAAGGGTTTTATTTTTTCCTGGAGTTAGGCTATAAATCCATCTCCTTCTCTTAGCCACTCTAAACCCATTAATATCTTATTTTTTCCTACTGAATTTCCACGATTGTTTTCTACTACTTTAGCAAAATAAACAACATATTTAAATACTGCAACATATTGAAAAACAGCTGTTCTCTCTGATAAACACTTGTGTCAAGACTCTTGTTCTCCAGCAAGTGCAAATGCAGGACATTTGGCTTTCTTTTGTGTATACCAGATTACCACAATAAAACCAGAAAACATCCAGCATATTCAGCAATACAGAACATTAAGAAACATAAGAGATAACATATTTATGTTAAGTGTAAGAAATGTAGGGGATAATTGCAGTAACAGCATCTTCAGTACATGGGAACAAGCATATCTGGAATACAACCCTATAAAGTACTTGCAGAGAGGAAGATTAATGTAGCACAGGAATCAATTTCAGTGATTGCATTCACTTCTAAAATTCTGTCAAGGTATACTAACTAGAAAATTGCTCTCTGAGTCCAGAGTGCTCTTCAGCATGACAGGTTACCCTTTTCTTGAAAGGACACAGTTCCATCTTCTTCACAAAGAGAATGAGTCCTAGAAATTGAGATATTCCCATTTGACCCCAGTGTATTTTTTTGTTACTGATAGAAATTTATCTTCATGCGTAACAAATACCATTTAGAAATGAAACAAAGGCATGTATGGCTGCATATGTACTAAGAGACAGATAACATACTAAATACCTCTACAGTATTGTTACATCTGCAGTCCACCCTCTCGAGATATACAATAAAGTCTTTTTTAAAGTTGGTTCATGCTATTCAAAAGCAGTCAGACACTTAAGCAAAACAAATAAAGCTGGATTTCAACGATGTTCAGCGATTAGATTTGGCACTGAGCCTTTGCTATACCTGTTGATGGCAGGTATATTGTATGGTGCCAAGGGCCATAGGCTAGTATTTATAGCCAGATTGTATTGTTAGGAGATGCTTGTCTGACCAGCGATCCCATGCTGTGTGCCATTGCAGTATCAAACCACATTTATTCTGTCAAACAACATCACTCACAGCAGCAAGGAGAACGAAGAAGCAGTAGCCCCTGCTTCCCTTTAGCCATGCAGCCTGAGATCTACTTTTTGGCATCTTCAGCCCGAACTGAGACTGTGCACAGCACTATGTGGTTTTAGGGTCTGATCAGTTTCTGACTGAATCCTGCACTGCCATCAGCTGCTAGGACTTTATAGCTTTCCCGCTCACTATCCCCAGTTCCTGTTGTAGCGTTAAGTTTGGGTGACTTGCTGCTGGTGTGTGAATCTGATTTACTGCTGCTGACCTTGTCTGCTCTAGACTCTTGGATTGTATGCTGCCTGGACCGACCTTTTGCTTATGACCCTGACTGTTTTTGTCTTATACTTCGTCTGGGGGACGGAATGTAAATTACCTCTGTATTCTGGTTTTATCTATGCTGGAATCTGAGTACTGCATTATCTTTAGGGTTCCTGGTCCTCTCTGTCCTTTGCCAGACACCATTCCTTGCATACAGAAGCCCTGGGGGAAACCGTGTGCTGGGACAACACAACTAGCTTCCTGTGGCTGATTAGGGGCTTGCTATAGGGGAAGAGTGTAGCGTTTGTTGCACCTCAAGATTGTTTATAGATATTTATAGATATATGTGGATAGATATAAATGTATATATAATGTATGCGTACAGGTGCACGAATGTTGTGTGTAAACATGAAACCTGTTTTTCTTTGTACTGGCCATCTGGATCACCTAGGGGATGTCTTATCAGTGGTTATCAAGAAACCTCAACCAAGGAACAATAAACAAAACAGATAATAAAACATGCCAGTACACAAGATCTAGTTCCCATAACAAACTGGTTACCAGTAGAACCCTCAAGGGGCAATTAATCCATCAAGCAGAAGATGGATGCATAATCAAACAGATGGGTTGGGTTGATAACCCAGCTGGACCTCTGGTTGACCCTTAAATTTAGATTCCAGCAAGAGATTCTTATATCAATTTTAGTTGGGAGGGCCATCAAATTACCTTAACCAATCCCAATCTAGTGGGGTGTGTGCCAACTCATTGTACAGAACACACCCACTAACCAATCCAAGAGTCTCAATGTTACCTAATGGGACTTAACTATATAAAAGAGGAGCTGGAATAATAATAAGGAGAAAGGGAATGATGGGACTTAGTGAATCAGGCTCCTGGGGTACCCATCAACATCTTTACAGGTAGCTATTACACATTTCTGAATTGCATTCTTATATTGTTCAGTATATGTCTATGTTATTATTGGTATATTGTTTTGATGTATTGTGTACTAAGTAGTTACTAGATTATTACAGGGGTTACTACTAATAACTTTATGTCCATGTGATATATATATCATTGATTGAAGTTCCTATGTTTAGATATCTGACAATATTGCTGTGTACTTTGTTTCACCTTGTTTTCCTAATTAAACCGTTAGAGTGACTAGCTATCATTTGTGCATGAACCTTCTTTAATTGAATATCTATATGCATTGATAGGGGATATATTTCCATATTTATGCAGATAAATATTTCTAAAACAACACATTAGATTGGGGGACTGGTGACTTGTGAGTACTGTTGCTGGACCAGGGCCTTAGAAGTATGGCTTAGCAAATCTGTCTGGTGAACAATGACAGCTGGTGGGCTATGACCAAACATGAGAGGCAGAAATTAGAAGATTTTACATCTTACCTTTGCACCTGTTTTGTATCAATGCTCACCTCTGATCTTCCTTGTTAGGTTTCGCCCCTGTTCATTATTTACTTACCTCCAGTACTCCTTCACAAGGACTGCTTACCCTTGTACCCATAATCCACAGCTAATCATTATTACACCCCCCCCCCCCCCACCACCACCACCACCACTAAACACTTTTGCATCCCTCAATCACCACTGATCACCTTGGTACCAATATGTACATCTCACCGATCTACCATTAACCCGCCCCTTGTCACCCCACTACTTCCTTCCAACTCTCCCTTTACCACTGATCACCTCTGCATTCCATTTTAACCCTCCACAAGTACTGCTTTCCTCTGTACCCCTGCAAACTTTGTCAGGAGCCATTATTGTGCCAATCTTTGAAAAACCTGTGTGACATCTTTGACCGATTTAATCAGCCTTTGCAATGACACTTGGGAACACTCAATTGGCTGAGGAGGCTGATAGAAACTGAAATTTCGGGAGTGCTGGACACATTTCTATGGAAAACGCCACAGGACAAAACTAAACGGGACTTCCATGTAAATTCCACATTAGTGCAGAAACCTACTTTCAACCACTAATGTGATTCCATGAAAATAGGTTGCCCTTCCTTGGAGAAGAGGAGAAACACTTCCTATAAATTTTCCTGTATAGATTTATCACTCATCTTATATTGTGAACATCCAAACCTTTAACTTAAAAGTGTAGTTAACGCGTAAATTCCTTATGGGGACTAAGAAAAAAGATGCTTTTAAAGTGTTTTTTTTGGAAAACTTGCATTACAGGCTGGGTGAGAGGATGAAGGGCGAGATATTCCCAATATCATCCATAATTAATCACTGTGAGTGTTTCCCATCTTTAACCTGTACAATATATAAATGTTTAATAGTTAGCAATGAGCGCCTGCAGTAAGTAGGGATATGAAATTCTGCATTTTGCTGAGTTGCACTTGAAAGGCTTTAATGTATTATACTTAGGATTACAAAAGGCTGACTTTTAGATTAACTTAATGGAAATATACTGTGTCTTACCAGGCAAGCCTTCCTACAAACTGATGGGTTTTAAGCTTCCTTGTCACTGATGTAAAAGTTTCCTTTGACATGAATTCTGCATTTAGAATAAAAAAAGCATGAAAAAATTGCCTTTCTTTTAATAGTTTTTGGTTTGAGGGTTTTTTAGTGAGGGGAAGAAAACAAGATATTGTTTAAAGATAGAAAGCACTGTAAGGGCATATATATGCTAATTTGCAGGAAATAGTATATTAAAGGTAAAAAATCAATGCGTTAAAGTGATATGTTAATACTGCAGGTATAGTTCAGTCTTTTTGCTGCATATTTTCCTTTGTATGAAAAAAGGATTTTTTTCATTTTATCTTCTTAGACTTTCAGTACACATTAAATATGTGAACAAAATACCATTTCACTATGGATAAGGGGGTCCCAACCTAAGGATTTGGGCAGTTGACTGGTTTTACCACTTTAAGATTACAAGATCAGCAATAGGAAACTACAACAGGATCAAATCTAAGTGACAACCATAGTGACAACAATCTAGATACTACAAAGAATAAACAGGAATTATGAATTATGGAACCCATTCTTCCTGTTGTATTCTCTCTTTTCTAGAAAAATAAGGACTAAATGAGAAAAGTAAAATAATTATGGATGAATCAGAAAGAAAATAAAACTTCTCACCAAGCCTTTTAATTTGCTGGATTAAAGCAGGGAATATAGATAGATTCATAGATAGATAGATAGATAGATAGATAGATAGATAGATTCATAGATAGATAGATAGATAGATAGATAGATAGATAGACAGACAGACAGATAGATAGATAGATAGATACACAGAT